>NC_133381.1:37528272-37585721 GCF_049309525.1 Garra rufa
CTAAAAAAAAAAAAAAAAAAAAAAATGTATATACTTTTTAATCACAAATGCTCATCTTAGCTCAACTTAGTACACGTACAAAGAAAGTCAAACACCCTTTTTACAAAAAACAAAAAAAACAAAAGCTGAAACAATGGTGTCAAACGATTTTGAAATTTTGAAGGAGAAAATGAGTTTGAACCGGAGTACACAAACGAGCATTTGTGGTTAAAAAGTATATAAATGTTTTTGTTTTTTGATTTTTTTGGAAAATTACTGATCGTTTTACTAAGACCCTAATTCCTAATTCCACTAGGATTGTGTAGAGCCCCTTGAAGCTGCACTGAAACTGCAATTTGGACCGTCAAACCATTGATCCCCATTGAAGTCCACTATAAGGAGAAAAATCATGCAATGTTTTCCTCAAAAAACCTTAATTGCTTTTCAACTGAAGAAAGAAAGACATGAACATCTTGGCTGACATGAGGATGAGTAAATGTTAATGTTAATGAAATGGCAAAAACCCCAACTTCACTGTAAAAAGATTGCTTTTATATCTTGTCCCCTCATTTTCATGACAATCATCATTATTCCACAAGCGTTTTTGATTGTGCTTGAACCTGGAATATTCCTTTAAATGCCAAATATTTGAAGCAGTCTGTAAGCATGAACATCTGGAGATATGCATGCAAACACATGCTCAAAAACACACAAACTCACTGGCGTTGGTGCCAGGAGGGTCACTTCTCTTTTAAATGTCAGTCGCTCTGTCTCCAACCTGTGTTAGTAAATTCATTACACCACATGTGCACAGATTACCTACTAATTAGCATCTTGCTTATCACCTGCCAACAAACCGTTAAAGCACATTAAACTGCTTGTGGCCACTTAGCCACGAGGACGAACCACATAATCTATACCAACCTCCAGTCATGGTTTTATAGAGCTCTTGCTGTGCCTTAAAATTTTATAACCTGTAAACTCTTTAGAGAAAATGACACTATGTGGGTTGACAGCACCGATGCCTTGTCATCTAATTAACCACACCATGTTGTTCACCCGATAGACGGACATTAACATACTCTGCATAGCGTAATTAGAAATCACGAGAGTCTGCTGCCACTAAACAGGCTGTAGTGCCTCCTGGAAGGGAATGTACTGACTGAGGCAGCTGTGATTTATGAGACCGCTAGACTTCAAAGACAGCTCTTTCCTATTCCCAAGACAGTGCAGATCAGCTGAGCCGACATGGCTTTCCTGGGTCCCCCTGTGGCCTGATGGGTAGAAAGGGTCTTGCGTTCTTGCTCCCAAGGGCGTGTGTCATGGAACTATTTATAACTTGCCTCATAACAAACAGAAGGATGGTATAAAGTTGAAGGTTTTCAGGCATGCTCAACTCAAGTGTAAAGTCTGTAAGTGAGTCATGCAACTGAGTCCAGCATGGTGGCCTAAGGATCTTCATTTAAAATATTTTTATGGCTAGATGGTGGTGACAAGTTTAAGTGTGCTATTACAAATTTATCCAACTATGACCTCTTCTGAAAACCCACGAATGTGAAAAGGGTTCAGTGGTACCTGTTATCATAGACTTTTATGTGTTCCCTGTGTCATGTTTGTTGTCAGTTTGCAGTTTTTTTCCCCTTGATTGACCTCCCCAGGTGTGTCTTATTAGATGTTTTATTCATGTTATTAATATCCCCCTCTTTAGATTACCCTTTACAGCATATCCTTATTGTAGAGATACATGATCATTAAAAATCTCCAGCCTATAAAGTCCTCACCACTGCTGAGGAACACCTGCAGCAGAAGGTCCTCCAACCTCAGGATGTCAACACTCCTGTTAGTTCCACTGAAGATGACAACACAGACCTGGACAAGAATATGTTTTTTTTTTTTTTTTTTAAGTGCCCCTAAATGAAGAAGCACTCTAATTTGAGTATGCAATATTTTACTAATATTGTTTATCTGATTTAATTAATCTTTTTGACATTCCCTTATTTTAATCAGACATCTCTACATCCAATTGTACAGATTTTTAATGTGAATTAAATGTTTAATTTTTCTTTTTATTTACCTTGAAAAAAGCTTGCAGAAAATACCTTTGTGAGAATCATCTTCTTAATCCAGAACTGTTATACAGCATTCAATTTATTTTATCTTGCAAAATCTGCAAAATGTTAATTATTTTACCAAAATAAGAGGAATCACACAAAATGCATGCTATTTTTCATTTTATTTCAAAAAAAGAGTTGAATTTATAAAAATTACACTGTTTAAAAGTTTACATTTGCTTGATTCTTAATACTGTGTTTTTACCTGGATAATCCACAGCTGTGTTTTTTTCTTTTTTATAGTGATAGTTGTTCATGAGTCCCTTGTTTGTCCTGAAAAGTTAAACTGCCGCTGTTCTTCAGAAACAATCCTTTAGATCCCACAAATTCTTTGGTTTTTCAGCACTTTTGTGCATTTGAACCCTTTCCAACAATGACTGTATGATTTTGAGATACATCTTTTCACACTGAGGACAACTGAGAGACTCAAATGAAACTATTACAGAAGGTTTAAATGCTTACTGATGATTCAGAAGGAAAAATGATGCATTAAAGGATAACTATTGCCAAAATGCAACCTGGGCTGTTTTTTTTTTTTTTACTGTAAACGAGACAAACATATATCTAAAAGCATAATTACGACAAACGAGCCGTTTTTGAGATTGATCGTGATTTCGTTTTGTAGTCAATGGCCGGTGAATGGGAGTACTAGGGGCATTACTTTGAGCGCATCAAAATCAATATTTTTATAACAATAAGAAGGCTCGACACACCATTAAACTTTGCTTGAAGTATCGCCTGGGTCTCTACACACGAACTCGAGCATTGAGAACATTGTTTGTGTACACAGAGTTTACTAAAAAGAAAGGTTTTGAACAACTCACTTACACTGTTTGGGTTTCCGCTCGCGGCCGTCTTGGCAGTCAAGAAGTGTCGATCTCCGAATGCGAATGATTGGACTCCATAGGATGAAATATTAGGCTTATATGAGGCTCTTTTTACAACTAGAAGGTTAATATTGTTTTTCACTTGCGACAAAACAACGAATTAGCCGTGCATTTATATGGAAATATGCTTTAGGAGCTATCCATCCTCGCATTCGGAGATCGACACTTCTTGACTGGCAAGACGGCCGCGAGCGGAAACTCAAACAGTGAAAGTGAGTTGTTCAAAAACTTTCTTTTTAGTAAACTCTGTGTACACAAACAATGTTCTCAATGCTCGAGTTCATGTGTAGAGACCCAGGCGATACTTCGAGCAAAGTTTCATGGTGTGCCGAGCCTTCTTAGTGTTGTAAAAATATTGATTTTGATGCGCTCAAAGTAATGCCCCTAGTATTCCCATTCACCAGCCATTGACTACAAACTGAATGGTCAATCTCAAAAACGGCTCGTTTGTCGTAATTATGCTTTTAGATATATGTTTTTCTCGTTTACAGTAAAAAAAAACAGCCCAGGTTGCATTTTGGCAATAGTTATCCTTTAAGAGCCAGGGGTGTAAACTTTTGAACATAATGAGGATGTGTACAATTTTCTTTTTTTGCCTAAATATATATATTTTTTTAGTTTAGTACTGCCCTTCAGAAACTACAGAAGATACTTAGATGTCAAGAAGACAAAATACGTTAAATTTAACCTAATCTTTAAATCCCCAATTTTTAATGCATCGTTTTTCTTTCCGGAGCATCAGTGAGCATTTGAACCTACTGTAAAAGTTGCATATGAGTCACTCAGTGGTCCTCAGTGTGAAAAGATGGCTCCCAAAATCATACAGTCATTGTTGAAAAGGGTTCAAATTCACAAAAATGCTGAAAAAACATTTAATTGTTCAGGACAAACAAGGAACTCATGAACAATTATCACTAAACAACAACAATTTTGCAGATTCTGTAAGGTGTATGTAAACTTTTGACTTCAACTGTATATTCATAACCTAAGAATGGTAATAGAAGTATATAGCTAGTAAACTAGCAGTATACCTGTAAGTTGTTGAAAAACTTGAATAAACTAAGTAAAGTAGTTGTGTACTCAGTTTACTAATGTTACACTTTAAAGTACACTTCAAATGTGTTAACTAAAAAATGGGACTAAAATTTGATCAGAAGAAGTACTGAGTTGTGTTGCTGTCTAAGCTCTTGGATTTCATCAAAAATATCCTAATTTGTATTCTGAAGATGAACAAAGGTATTACAGCTTTAGAATGACATGAGGGTGTAATTAATAACAGAATTTTCATTTTTGGGTGAACTTTCCCTTTAATAAAACATTACTTAATTTGACTTAATAAACAACCTTGAAGTATACTTCTTTTGTGTAGAAGGAATCCTCAAAATATATATTAATAAGGTAACTTGCTAAATTGCTGACTTGCCATCTGTTGACCACAACAATCACGTATTTAATGTAAATGTTAATGTAATGGACGTTTAGGTCGATATACCTGAATACAAATGTTACCTTTTAACATGCATGGGAGAGTCTGGCCTGCAAATGTCTATAAATGTGTCAAGGTTGTTGTTTAGTATCCTTTGGAAATTCGAGCATTGGTGTCAGTTCTAATATTGTGCATTCTTTGTATTGGCAGATGTTCTGCAGTCATTACTTGGAGGACAATGGTGATGTTGACGAGGAAATTCCACCTAATTTGTAGGGTGCATTCATCCCATTCACTGCTGTGTTTCATGGTATGTTAAAAAATGCTGAAAATCTTGGCTCAGCTGGAATGAATCACTGTATAGGCAGCTGAGAATTAGTTCAGGGTTTTTTTTCTCCTCTCTATTTCAGTTCAGGAAAAGCTCCCCAGATCCTAGTCTTATTTATTAGAGTAAAATCTGTGTAACATATCAAATCAGGGCGGCCTGCTGCCAACACCTTAAGATCCACAATGAAGTATTCTAGTCTTTGGGCTTTACCTCAGGGTAGGTTTATTTTAGACTAATGAGAGTGAAAAGATTAAGGTGAAAGGGATTTTTCAGCACCTTTATCTTGCTGGATTGAATGATAAGGAGTGAGAACACACACACACACACACACACAAAGGATTGCATATATTGTATATGTGATTCTTCAGTTAGGGGAACTTTTCGGCTATCAAGTATGCAGAAAAATGTGTTTTGTGTTCATGTATGTGTGTGTCTCCAGGTAAGGAGGTCTCTTGGTCTCATCGGGACTGAGGGAGACCAGCTGGGTCATGCTGTAATAGATCAGGTAGAGTGGACGTATAGTACATACACCCGGCTCATACTTTATTTACCTTCCCCTATATGACCCACTCAACCAGGAGACCAGGCAGATGGGGCTTCCCACAACCTGTGCTTACCGCTCTGAGAGTTTCATTTGAAAAGATGCCGACAGAAAAAGAATCAAATTGCTGCGGAGATGAAAAGAGAAGAAAAAGAAGAGAACATTTTACAGTAATAGAGAAAACCTAGTTTTGATCGTTTGTATGTAAGGAGCACTGTGCATGTCTATGAATTTTCCAAGGCCTTGGCCTTCAGTTATGAATTCTTTAAAATGGTTTTGTGTTAACAGCCTGACCAGCTAAGACCAGCTAAAACCAGGCTGGTTGGCCAGCTAAAACCAGCTAAGACCAGCTAAAACCAGGCTGGTTGACTAGCTAAAACCAGCCAACCAGCCTAGCTGACCAGCCTGGACCAGCTATCACCAGATTTCAGAGTTGAATTCTTTGAATTTGTATAGTATAAAAAGTATAATGTGCTGAAAAAGTCCATGTTACACCAAAGTGATTAAAAATAGTAGATTTTAAAAAGTCAAAAGAAAAATTAACATCATTTTTAAATCTTCTAAAATCTTCATTTTGGAAGTAAAGGATGTAAAACTGGAGAGAAATGATTGACAATAATGTTACTCCAGCTTATGGCAGCCTTGTCTATGAGAATTCAAAAAAAAAGAAAGTCTTGAAGTTCTATGGTTTAACAGGCCTTATAGGTAGATTTATGAATCACAGTAGAAGAACACTTCAATTCCTATATGCCATTTACTTGTATATGTTTTTTCATCCACTTCTTTTCAGTCTGATTCAACTTCCTATGAGATGTGGTCAATTCAAATTCCATCTCAAGAATTGAATGGGAGACGACTCTTAAAGGTATAGTTCACCCAAAAATGAAAATTCTGTTATTAATTACTCATCCTCATGTCGTTCCAAACCTGTAAGACCTTCGTTCATCTTCGGAACATAAATTAAGATATTTTTGATGAAATCCGAGAGCTTTCCCTGCTGAAAAACAAAAAAACAGCTAAAACCAGCCTAGGCTGGATGGCTGGTTTTAGCTGGTCATAGCTGGTCAGCAGGCTGGTTTTAGAGGGGTTTTGGCCACTTTCCCAGTCTGGCCAGCCTGGTCTTAGCTGGCCAGGCTGGGAGACCAGCTAAAACCAGCTACTTCCATCTTAAACCAGCTGGTTTTAGCTTTTTTTCCAGCAGGGTTCTGGCCCTGCATAGACAGCAATGCAACTGACATGTTCAAGGCCGAAAAAGGCAGTAAGAAGATTGTTTAAGAGCAGGTCATATGGTATTTTAAAGTGTCCTAAAAATGTGTTGGAGTCCCCTACAACAGATTTAAATCCATCTAACATCAGAAAACATTGTGATTTTCTCAGAATATACATTTAATTTTGCAATGATCTTGAAACGATTAATTCCAAGCAGTTCTGAGCTTAAGGTCTGTAAACCCCTCCCTTCCATGAGCCTACTCTGCTCTGATTGGTCAGCTGGCCAAGTCTGTTGTGATTGGTCTTTCCGTATACAATGCGAGCAAATCGTGCCCACAACTAAAGTTTAGCTGCTAAACTGTAAACACTTTACAAAATAATAATGTTGGATATGTTAGCCGAGTGCTAACGTGACTAACTGATGAAACAATACAGTTTGTTAACCATATGTCTACATTCATTTATTATTAAATGAAGAGCATCACATTCTTAGGAAATAGTGGGTTCACAGCAAATTATTAGAGCTATTTCAGTAAGACAGTAATAACATGGTTTACCTGAAAACCTAAAGCTGCACTAGGTATATATCACATATTAGTACAAAAACCTTGATATTTTGAGCACTCAATTGAAAATGTACAAATAATGTCTAAAACCAGCCTAGTTGGCTGGTTTTAGCTGTTCTCCCAGTCTGGCCAGGCTGGTTTTAGCTGGTGGTTTCCCAGCCTGACCAGCTAAGACCAGCTAAAACCAGGCTGGTTGACCAGCTAAAACCAGCCAACCAGACTAGGCTGGTTTTAGCTGTGTTTTTTTTTCACCACGGATGTCAGTCTTTGACGTGCATTCACAAGAATATAGCGTTCTGATGTAGAATTCTGAATTTCTGAACTTCTGAACTCCAATAAATAAATTATGTGTCATCTTCTTATGTACTGAAGTGTGTCATTTCACCGACACTAGCATCAACAAATGAAATATGAGAAAATGCTGTAACCTTCAAACTCTCAAAGTGTTTTCAGTATGAGCTGAGCTCAGGTTGCAAAGGAGTTTCTGATGACAGCAGAACAGCAGTAACATCAGTAAATGAGCCACTCAGTGCAGCAACAGATGAGACTAGTGCTAGCGGTAACAGGTTAGACCATCATAGTCAGTTCATTGCAAATACTCTATACGGCTATTAGCGGGGAAACGTTCGCCGATCTCCGAATTGGGTTTCCTCAGCCTCTTTCCTCAATCTATATTGCCTTCTCACGATCTCATCTTTCCCTGCCCTCTCCATCACTCTCTCCACTCACAGTCAGGATCCACTCTATTTTTCTTCATCTATATCTCACACAGGGCTATCCACCTTCTTCACTGCAACATTCAATCTTTAGAGCCTCCAAAAAAAATGATATCGCAGCGGAAACTTAAAAGCCTCATTGAGAGAACAGAGAGCTATGATGTTTTCCTCATGTTCATGTGTTGACCTCCCTCTGGGGACTGCAGGCTGCTTGTGTTAAATGATGTGTTTGCAGGCCTGCTTGGCCTCTTTTAAAGCTCTCTCTGTTTCTGTAAATGCATATTAGTGCCGCTGTAACCTGTCATGTCATTAATAGTCCAGGTGAGTCGCTAGACACGTTTTACTAGAGCACGAGCCCAAGTGAATACCTCTGTGTGAGATTATTACCATATACCGATCTGAGAATCATTTTACATGATAATATTTCAGCAATCATCTGTGTGTTTTCTACCATCTGTTTAGAATCAGAACTAATGGCAGATTCATAAATAATTCACTCTTTTGATCCAATCTGATAAACCGAGCCTGAATTTGTCTGTGGAACACATTGATTACTTTCAACAGTTCACCCATACACTTCATCGCTTGCAGTAATTTCGCACATCAAAAATATGGGGAACGGGGATAATTTATAAAACAGAAAACAAAAAGAGTGCTGGATGAGGTGGATATCTACCTACAATCCATTGCAGGAAACAGAATTCACCGTATAAAATTAAGATCCATTATAGAAACATCCCTTAAATATTCAGGAAGGGAAGAAATTGTTGAAAGTAGTTTTTTGTTTTCTTTGCGCACAAAAAAGTTATCTCGTTGAACCACTGATGTGACATGGACTATTGGGCATGGCAGGGTCCGAAAGGTGTCAGATTTAATCAAAAATATCTTAATTTGTTTTCCGAAGATGAATGAAGGTCTTACGGGTTTGGAACGACATGATGGTGAGAAATTTATGTCAGAATTTTCATTTTTGGCTGAATTATCTCTTTAAGATTAATTTTGGTTGCACTTTATTTTACAGTATGTGTACTTACATGTACTTACAGTGTACTTATCTAAGGAAGTACTGCTAATATAAGGTAACTACATAGGATATGGATTGGATTTAGGAGTAGGTTTATTGTTAGTACCTAGTTATTACCTTTTGTAGTTAGTGTAATTACTGTAATATGAAATAAAGTGCTGCCCTAATTTTTATTGTTCAGCTTACTGTCATTAACATTATTCAGTATTTTCCTTGGGGTACGGTTTGGTCCCAAAGCCAAAGTATTTTTATGAAATATTTCTAAGCTATATCAAATTTGTCACATTAACCATGTGAAATTTGTACAATAAAAGTCACATGATGCTTTTGAGATACATTGTATAATACCACATGTCAAAACTGTATTTCAAATGCCATTAGTTTAGACAATAACTGAAATCTGAACAACTGAAAATTCACAGACATACTGTTTTCTTCGTGCACAAAAAGTATTTTTGTAGCCTCATAAAATTAAGGTTGAAACCACTGATGTCACATGGAGTATTTTATCAATATCCTTACTACTTTTATGGGCCTTGAACGTGCCAGTTGTGTTGCAGGATCAGAAAGCTCTCAGATTTCATCAGAAATACCTTGATTTGTGCTCTAAAGATGAACAGTCAGTCAGGTTTAGAACGACATGAAGGCGAGTAATTAAAGAAAGAATTTTCATTTTTGAGTGAACTAACCCTATAAAGACTAATTTTATTCTATCTTCCTTAAGGTACAGTTTGGTTCCAAAGCCTAAAGTATATTTATGCATTATTTCCAAGCTAGTAATAAAAATTGTGACATTAACCATGTGAAATTTGTATAATAAAATTCACAAGATGCTTTCAAGATACCTTGTATAATGCAACATTTCAAAACTGTACTTGAGTGCATTTTAAATGCCATTAGTTTAGAGAATAACTGAAATCTGAAAATTCACAGACATACTGTTTTCTTCGTGCACAAAAAGTATTCTCGCAGCCTACAAATTAAGCTTGAACCATTGATGTCACATGGAGAATTTTATCAATGTCACATTAACCATGTGAAATCTGTACAATAAAATTCACAAGATGCTTTCAAGATACATTGTATAATATCGCATTTTAAAACTTCACTTAAGTGCATTTGTTTAAAGAATAATTGAAATCTGAACAACTGAAAATTCACAGACACACTGTACACTTTCTGACTGATATGAATACTTTCAGATGAATGAATGTGGTATGCACATTACAAATCTGAACAACTTTTGCACTCCAGCATAAACGTCTGTTGACAGCTGACTTCAAAAGGCCATTTTGTGCCAATAATGATTTTTCAATTCACTCAAGAGCATTTAGTACTTCTTTGAATCAATGAGCAGCTCGGCTTTGGAAAAGCTCTCACGTTGGAATGTCAGTCTAGAATGAAACTAGCATTCTCTATTTTACTGGACAAATAGGATTACATCACAAAGTCTTTGTACATGTAGCGTTTTTGTTCACTATCTGCTTCATTCAGGGGGTTGAAATACAGTCCACATGGCTCTAAATAGAAATGCAAACTCGTACTAAACTTTCATTTTACTTTTTGGAGTCGTTTAATAAAATGAATGACGTGAATTGTTCAGTGCTGTGATATGAATATGTGTCGTTTGATGGTGTGTGTGTAGTAAAAGTGCCGTGCTGGTCTGCACTGATAGTTCCACTCTACTGCTTTCAGCTCTCGCAGGCCAAAGCTGCGGTGCTGCTGTTGTGCTGAGATCTACTACAGAAGAGCTCAGGCAACATAATGCAGTTATCACAGCCACTCTGAAAGCCCAGGAAAAACAAACCGGTCTCCAGGTAAGAATCTGTCTTTCTCACTGTTCCTGTGCTTTGCTGTTGCTTGAAGACTTTGATCTCCTTGCGGGGATCGTTCGATATCAGTTTTCATGATTTTTTTCATGATGTCTCTGAAGTACTTATAAAGCATCAACACGTGCTGTTGTTGTTTCTTTATTTATTTTACAGGATTAGGTTGTAATCTTCATAAATCCTTAATCTCTATGGCAACTGTTGTGTGTACATGTGAGGCAAATGTTAGACATTTATAATATACTGTTGTTGAACGTTCATAGAGAAATCCATGCACCTTCTATAGATTCATAAATCCCAGGATTTGTTTATTGTTTCCTAGAACTTGCACAGACCAGCTTTAGAATGCTCCCTACAAATGAAGAGATTTCTCTGAACAGTACATTTTCTAGTCAAATGCTTGTAAAGTAGTCAAGCTTGATTGGATTTTATTTTTTGTTGAATTGGAATTAAGTGTGACATTAAAAAGACATTTCTTCTGGCATTGTACTTTTTTGGTATTGGAATCTGGAACCCAGAGTTGAGGCAAATATTTTCAGTCACCTGAAAAGTGAACATTAATATATTGATATTAATGTACCATAGAGAAAATGTAGCCTACAGTAGATGTCTGTCAGGGTTTGTGTGCTGGACTGACGAGCCGGGACACGAGATAACAGAAAACGATATTTAATATAAATCTTCAGGTTGACAAGCAGGAACAGGCACACATGTAACATCAAAACAATATAAAGACTGACAGGGAACTCAAGACAAAGACAGACTTATAAAGGCAGATAATAAATTAATCACAGGTGATGGGAATGACAGGCTGATGAGGGTGAAAACAATAATGACAGAATGACAGGGGGAGACCAGATGGAGGATGAGCCCGAGGCGGAGAGCCGAAGATCCTGGGCGATACCGAGGATCCGGAGGGCCGCGGTGGAGCCGGAGCGACAGAGGACTGAGGTGGAGCCGGGGGGAGGGAGGAGCCCAACGGAGCCGATGGGACGGAGCGACGAGGCGTAGCCAGAGGAGTAGAGTCCGTAGGCGATGGCAGGACGACAACCGACCGAGGCGGAGCCGGAGGGACGAGGAAGCCCGGTGGAGCTGGTGGGCCGACGGGCGACGCTGAAGATGAGGAGCTGAGAGCCGTGGTGGAGCCGCAGGGTCGGAGGGCCGAGGCGGAGTTCTGGACTCTGAGGCTGGAGGTGGAGATGAGGGATCCTCCAGCCGAGACGCCGATGGAAGCTGGCAGACCTGCGGCGAGCCCACTGCACAGATGGAGGACTGAGGGTGAGCAAGGGGACTGACAGAAGACAGCGGGGTTTCTGGAAGACTGGATGGAACCAGCGGAGATTCAGGATGGCTGGACGGAACCAGCGGAGATTCAGGATGGCTGGGCGGAACCAGCGGAGATTCAGGATGGCTGGACGGAATCAGCGGAGATTCAGGACGGCTGGACAGAACCAGCGGAGATTCAGGACGGCTGGACGGAACCAGCGGAGACTCAGGATGGCTGGACGGAACCAGCGGATTCAGGACGGCTGGACAGAACCAGCGGAGATTCAGGACGGCTGGACGGAACCAGCGGAGACTCAGGATGGCTGGACGGAACCAGCGGAGATTCAGGATGGCTGGACGGAATCAGCGGAGATTCAGGATGGCTGGACGGAATCAGCGGAGATTCAGGACGGCTGGACAGAACCAGCGGAGATTCAGGACGGCTGGACGGAACAGTTTATTGTCTTTTTAATGCCACACTGTCCGCAACTTCATATAACTTACCCTTTTCTGAGCCTGGCCTTTAACACTTTAACCTACATTAGCAACTGTTGCCATCAACAATATTATCAGATAACCTCTAACTCTTTTCCAGAAACGGTAAAGGGAGGAGAAGAACTACTGAATGGAAAATGAATGAGAGAAATCATAACAAGCAATAAGTCTTACCATTCAGCTAAAAGAGTCAATTGTCTTTTTCTCAAATGTGCATTAACTGCATTTTTTTTTTAGATTTGAGATAAAATGTTGTCAGATTTTATTGTTAATTTTAAATATATTTATAAAACATAATTTTGACCAAAAATTTACTATTTCCCCATTCAGTTAGGAGCATTTATTACATACTTAGAAAACATAATAGCAACAGAGTAAACTAACCTGCATAATGGTGCGTTCACACCAGATGCGAATGATGCGTTAAGTCAATGCGATGTTAAGTCAATGCAAATACACTATAGACCTCTCTGTGGTGCAAATTGAGCGTTTGACGCGCTTAACGCGTGATTCACGCGAATCGCGCGAAAAGTTGAAGAAATGTGAACTTTGCCAAAAATTTGTGCCGTGTTAACCAATCAGGAGCTTGCTCTGGTAGTGACGAAGGCAGAAATCCGAAACAACAATGGAGGACAAAATTATCGTCGCTGTATGTGGACACTCAGGGTTGTACGATATATCTTCATACTTTTATAGAAACAGGAATAAAAAGGATCTTGCTTGGAAGAAAGTGAGTGAGGAGGTCGGACAATCTGGTACATTGTAAAAAAACGCTCTTTACTCAATTTGAGCTATATATATACATATTAAGACTACAAGCAAGCTAAAGTCAGCAAACTGAGCTTTTAAATTGAGTATTTTACAACTACTTTCTCGCAGACGAGTGGCAGAAGCGAATGAAGCAAGTAAACTCAAAATGTTCAAGTGTCCTTTTTTGACAGAATTGCATGATACAAACTCACAACTTGCAACTTTTTTTCCAAAGCTTTCTCACAACAAATTCATACAAATTTTATGAGGTGGCTAATTCGTACAAATACGCACAACCTCACTCCTCCGATTTTGTACGATTTGTCTAGACCCCAGTGATGGGTTTAGGGCCATAGTTAGGGGTAGGTCATTCATATGCATTCATACGAATTGGGTTTCTGGAAGACTGGATGGAACCAGCGGAGATTCAGGATGGCTGGACGGAACCAGCGGAGATTCAGGATGGCTGGGCGGAACCAGCGGAGATTCAGGATGGCTGGACGGAATCAGCGGAGATTCAGGACGGCTGGACAGAACCAGCGGAGATTCAGGACGGCTGGACGGAACCAGCGGAGACTCAGGATGGCTGGACGGAACCAGCGGATTCAGGACGGCTGGACAGAACCAGCGGAGATTCAGGACGGCTGGACGGAACCAGCGGAGACTCAGGATGGCTGGACGGAACCAGCGGAGATTCAGGATGGCTGGACGGAATCAGCGGAGATTCAGGATGGCTGGACGGAATCAGCGGAGATTCAGGACGGCTGGACAGAACCAGCGGAGATTCAGGACGGCTGGACGGAACCAGCGGAGACTCAGGATGGCTGGACGGAACCAGCGGATTCAGGACGGCTGGACAGAACCAGCGGAGATTCAGGATGGCTGGACGGAACCAGCGGAGATTCAGGATGGCTGGGCGGAACCAGCGGAGATTCAGGATGGCTGGACGGAATCAGCGGAGATTCAGGACGGCTGGACAGAACCAGCGGAGATTCAGGACGGCTGGACGGAACCAGCGGAGACTCAGGATGGCTGGACGGAACCAGCGGATTCAGGACGGCTGGACAGAACCAGCGGAGACTCAGGACGGCTGGACGGAACCAGCGGATTCAGGACGGCTGGACAGAACCAGTGGAGATTCAGGACGGCTGGACGGAACCAGCGGAGACTCAGGATGGCTGGACGGAATCAGCGGAGATTCAGGACGGCTGGACAGAACCAGCGGAGATTCAGGACGGCTGGACGGAACCAGCGGAGACTCAGGATGGCTGGACGGAACCAGCGGATTCAGGACGGCTGGACAGAACCAGCGGAGATTCAGGACGGCTGGACGGAACCAGCGGAGACTCAGGATGGCTGGACGGAACCAGCGGATTCAGGACGGCTGGACGGAACCAGCGGAGACTCAGGATGGCTGGGCGGAACCAGCGGAGATTCAGGACGGCTGGACGAAACCAGCGGAGACTCAGGATGGCTGGACGGAACCAGCAGAGATTCAGGACGGCTGGACGGAACCAGCAGAGACTCAGGATGGCTGGGCGGAACCAGCGGAGATTCAGGACGGCTGGACGGAACCAGCGGAGACTCAGGATGGCTGGACGGAACCAGCGGAGATTCAGGATGGCTGGACAGAACCAGCGGAGATTCAGGATGGCTGGACGGAACCAGCAGAGATTCAGGACGGCTGGACGGAACCAGCGGAGACTCAGGATGGCTGGACGGAACCAGCGGAGATCCAGGCATAGGCAGAAGAGGGTGGGTGGGTGGGAAGTTCAGGCAGGCCAGTGTTTCTGAGAAAAAGTCTATTAGGTCCCCAGAGTGTAGCTCATGCTCACCCCCAGTGGCGGTGCAGTGGGCAGGGCTCTCTACCACCCTCTCTTGCTCCACGCAGCACTCCACCGTCGCAGATGTAGAGGTCGGCTCACGCTCTTGGTCGGAGGTTTTGAGCTCATTGGCACTCCATATTGTGGTCGCTCCGGGCTCAGGCTCTCCGTCCGCGGTGAATGCGGGCTCATACTCTGCATGTCGGGGTGATGTTTGGCTGGGCTCTGGGTCTGGAGTGGGGCTGGTGTCATCCTTCGCGGTCAACGAAGCTCTGCTGGACACCAGCACCCACTCGATGTAATCGGCGAGGCTCTCTCGAGGACCCTCCCCGGACAGCTGCGCTTTCGTGGCGATGTTGAGTCCTGCACGGTAGAACGTGCATAGGCAGCTGTCTGGGTAATGCGTCTGTGGCGCGAGGTACACAAAGTCTCTTGTGTGGTCCTCGAGAGAGCGGTTCCCCTGCTCCAGGAGGATGATGAGGACGGCAGGGATATCCATTAAGGGGAAAAAAAAAAAAAAAACTAAACTCAGAAAAACCGGAAAATAAAGCAGGGAAACACGCCGTGAAACTGTTTGGGTCAGTCTTTCTGTCAGGGTTGCACGTGCAGGACTTACGAGCCGGGACACGAGATAACAGAAAACGATATTTAATATAAATCTTCAGGTTGACAAGCAGGAACAGGCAGGAACAGGCACACACGTAACATCAAAACAATATAAAGACCGACAGGGAACTCAAGACAAAGACAGATTTATAAAGGCAGATAATTAATTAATCACAGGTGATGGGGATGACAGGCTGATGAGGGTGAAACCAATAATGACAGAATGACAGGGGGAGACCAGATGAACAGACAGGACTGTGACAATGTCCCTTTTCATGTTTTACTGTACACTGTAAAAAAAATATTTTTCAAAGTTGTAAACAAAAACTGGAGTTTGTTTACTAGCCCATTTCAGTCTTTCCACTTCAAACATTTTTTTTTCAGTGAACATGTTTATTTGGAAATGAGGCATAACAATTTTCAAAGCTTTCAAAGATTTGTTTCTATATTTAAAAAGAGGGAACAAATATTATGTGTATCTATCTGGGTACCTAAGGAAGCCAGTTTAAATGGTAATTGAGACTTTTTATCTTGCAATTCTAACTTTTTTTCTTGGAATTGCATGATAAAAGCTTGGAATTATGTCAGAATTGTGAGATATAAATTTGCAATTCTGAGAAAATTCCAGTCTTTTTCCCCCTCAGAATTGGACATTATAACTCCCAATTGCGAGTTTATATCTCACAGTTTTCAGGAAAAAAGTCAGAATTGCGAGATACTAAACAACCCAATTTCATGGCAATTCGTACATATTTTACAATTCGTACATTTAACGAGTTCCCCAATTCGTATGAATGCATATGAATGACCTACCCCTAACTATGGCCCTAAACCCATCACTGGGGTCTAGACAAATCGTACAAAATCGGAGGAGTGAGGTTGTGCGTATTTGTACGAATTAGCCACCTCATAAAATTTGTATGAATTTGTTGTGAGAAAGCTTTGGAAAAAAAGTTGCAAGTTGTGAGTTTGTATCATGCAATTCTGTCAAAAAAGGACACTTGAACATTTTGAGTTTACTTGCTTCATTCGCTTCTGCCACTCGTCTGCGAGAAAGTAGTTGTAAAATACTCAATTTAAAAGCTCAGTTTGCTGACTTTAGCTTGCTTGTAGTCTTAATATGTATATATATAGCTCAAATTGAGTAAAGAGCGTTTTTTTACAATGTACCAGATTGTCCGACCTCCTCACTCACTTTCTTCCAAGCAAGATCCTTTTTATTCCTGTTTCTATAAAAGTATGAAGATATATCGTACAACCCTGAGTGTCCACATACAGCGACGATAATTTTGTCCTCCATTGTTGTTTCGGATTTCTGCCTTCGTCACTACCAGAGCAAGCTCCTGATTGGTTAACACGGCACAAATTTTTGGCAAAGTTCACATTTCTTCAACTTTTCGCGCGATTCGCGTGAATCACGCGTTAAGCGCGTCAAACGCTCAATTTGCACCACAGAGAGGTCTATAGTGTATTTGCATTGACTTAACATCGCATTGACTTAACGCATCATTCGCATCTGGTGTGAACGCACCATTATGCAGGTTAGTTTACTCTGTTGCTATTATGTTTTCTAAGTATGTAATAAATGCTCCTAACTGAATGGGGAAATAGTAAATTTTTGGTCAAAATTATGTTTTATAAATATATTTAAAATTAACAATAAAATCTGACAACATTTTATCTCAAATCTAAAAAAAAAAATGCAGTTAATGCACATTTGAGAAAAAGACAATTGACTCTTTTAGCTGAATGGTAAGACTTATTGCTTGTTATGATTTCTCTCATTCATTTTCCATTCAGTAGTTCTTCTCCTCCCTTTACCGTTTCTGGAAAAGAGTTAGAGGTTATCTGATAATATTGTTGATGGCAACAGTTGCTAATGTAGGTTAAAGTGTTAAAGGCCAGGCTCAGAAAAGGGTAAGTTATATGAAGTTGCGGACAGTGTGGCATTAAAAAGACAATAAACTGTCTCCAAAAGCATGTACTGTTTTCCACTTGCTGCATATGGCTATGTGTCTCTGACCACATCTTTTTGCATGCATTATTTTGCATATTAAAAATGTCTCAGCTGCTGACTTGCTTGGCAGATTGTCCTCTGTAGTGTTTTATTAGATGTCAGAATAGAGACTGTACTGGGGCTGGATATATTTAATTAGGGACTGGCACTCGGGCTAATGGTGCAGTGCTCCCTGCTTCCTCACTGCATGAGATGTCAAACAATGAGTTTACAGAGACTTAGCCATCTACAGGGACACAATTGCAGGAACATACATCAAAATAGCATGCACAGAGGTGCTATTTACTGTAGATAACATCTGCTGCAAAAACCTAAAACTGTCCTGATTTTTTGTTGTGATGCCATTTATGCATTTGACCTAAATCTATTAGAGTCAATAGGCCCAGGGAATAGAACAGCTTGTTTTGTCTTCTGAAATGACCATCTTAAGTCAGTGCTGCTCCAAGCTGGTTTATACTGGTTTAGTTGGTATATTGTGAAGAATTTAACAATTTCAGTTAGTAATCGAATAATTGGTTGATAATTCTGATGATTAATCCAGTAATCAGTTAATTATAATTATTTTTTGTGGTGTTAAAATAGACCTAAGCAAACAATAGGCCTTAAATTACTTTTAAAGCATATAAAGTAATGAGTTAAAGTATTAGTAGCAACTAAAACTAAAATACAATGAAAACAATGAAAATATTGCAATGTCGTTGTTAAATATGTGACCCTGTACCACAAAACCAAATGTAAGTAGCACAGGTATGTTTTTAGCAATAGCCAACAATAGATTGTATGATTGTAGATTGTCAAAACTATAGATTTTTTTTAATGCAAAAAATCATTCGAATTTTAAACAAAGATGTTTGTTCCACAAAATGTTCCACAGAAAAGTTTCACAAAGATATTTCCAGCTGTAAATAATTCAAAACTTATTTTTTGATTAGTAATATGCATTCAAAATGAACTTCATTCGGACAATTTTAAAGGCGATATTCTCAATATTTTTTCGCACCCTCAGATTTCAGATTTTTAAATAATTGTATCCCAGTCAAATATTGTCCTATCCTAACAAACCAAACATCAATTAAATGAAAAAAAAAAAAAATAATAATTAATTAAATTAAATAATTTAAAAAAAATTACTCTTATGACAGGTTTTGTGGTCCAGGGTTTTTAGGTGTTTTTAGAAATTAAGTAAATAATTTAGTAAAATTTAGCAAAAAATTTAGTAAAAAAAAAAAAATCTTACAAACAATAAGTTTACACTGACTTTTAGATATAAACTTAAAAATAAATTATATATTTAAAAATGTAATTAATTTTTTTTTATTAAAATTAAATAAAAAAAATTATGATTTATGAAAAATGGCCCTTATGACTGGTTTTGTGATCCAGGGTCACATATTTAGGTGTTTTTAGAAATGTAGTAAATAATAAAAAAAGATCTTACAAACAATGAGTTTACACTTACTTTTAGATATAAATTAAAAAATAAATTATAAATTAAAACAATTATTAAAAAAATTAAAATTAAATAAAAAAAAAATGACCCTTATGACTGGTTTTGTGGTCCAGGGTCACATATTTAGGTGTTTTTAGAAGTTTAGTAAATAATAAAAAAAATCTTACAAACATTGAGTTTACACTTACTTTTAGATATAAATTAAAAATAAATTATAAATTAAAAAAATGTAATTAAACATTTTTTTTTAATTAAATAAAAAAAATACCCCTATGACTGGTTTTGTGGTCCAGGGTCACATATTTAGGTGTTTTTAGAAATTTAGTAAAAAAAAAAAAAAAAAAAAAAATCTTACAAGCAATGAGTTTACATTTACTTTAAGATATAAATAAAAAAAATAATTATAAATTTAAAAAATTAAATGTAAAAAAATAATAATTAAAATTACATTTAAAAAATTACCCTTATGACTGGTTTTGTAATCCAGGGTCACATATTTAGTTGTTTTAGAAATTTTGTAAATAATAATAAAAAATCTTAAAAACAATGAGTTTACACTTAATTTTAGATATAAAAAAATATTATAAATTAATTTTTTTTTTTTTAATAATTAAAATTAAATTTTAAAAAATGTACCCGATGACTGTTTTTTTGGTGCAGGGTCACATATTAAGGTGTTTTTAGAAATTTAGTAAACAATCTTAAATCTTACAAATAATGAGTTTACACTTACTTTTAATGACGTTTTAATTTTGTGAGAAATGGCAAAAATGAATGCAATCCAAAAACTTAATTATATATAAACTAACACTAGTTCATTTAGTACTATTAGTACTATTAGTACTAATCAAACCAGGAACATAATGTATTTCATTTATTTTATTTTTTTATTATTAAATTATACTTTTCATAAATTCATAATGTGCAGCTTTACAGTCAGTTATTTAAGTTTCATAGATGTACAATGTAAATAGACTATACTGGTCTGTTTTTGATTCACTAAAAGAGTCATTCATTTAGGAGCTGTTTGCGCTGTCTGTTTATGAGTCACTGAAAGCAACCGGCTCATAGAGTCATTTGTTCATGGGACAAACTACACTGGTCGCTTTTGATTTACTAAAAAGAAATGTCTCAGAGTCATTCATTTATGAATCGGACTACACTGGTTGTGAGGTCTCCTTTTTGGATTCACTAAAAAAAAAACAGCTCAAAAGAGTAAGTCATTTGGAAGTCATATTACACTAGTTGCGCTGTCTGTATTTGATTCACTAAAACAACCTGTTCAAAAGAGTCATTCATTTGTGAATCAGATCTGGTGATGCTATTAACCAAGGATGTTTTGCTGTTTAGGCTGGTTTCTTGTTAGAAAAGATTTTATTAGTTGCAATATGAATATATTTATGAATGTTTTTGTGAGAGTTTTCTTTTCTCATGTAGCAGATTCACAAGATTTCTCAAAGTAAATTTCTCTTGTAAGTCCTTACCCAATATCCCAATATCCCATATGACATTCACACATCTGAGATGTAATTTCCTGTGCAGATGATCAACTCTTCGGAGAGCTGAGACATTATGAAATTAAGTTGGCCTTTATAAGGAGAATAATTACTAAGCTTTAGAAAATCCACATTCAATATGTTTTTACAGCAGGACCATAACTAGAGCCTTACAGGGGTTTACACCCATAGGGATGCAGCCATCAATCTTTTGTGTTAACATTGAATTTTCCCATCGAACGGGAACAGGCTTTAGCTTATTGTTCTTGTGTTTTCATGGCTCTAGGCCAGAGCTCTGGGAGTAAACCTGTTCATTTTGATCCCCACTGCCTATCCTTCATATACTGAAATCTGGCCCCTAATGTCCACTTATCGACCGCAAGAAGTGGCCAGGCCCCCTTCACTCTAGTGAACGATGGTGAAGAAAATAGACGGCTCCTTCCAAGTTTCAGATGGACATTCCTCAGTGTCTGTGCTCCAGAGCAACATCTCCTGGTAAATGCTGAGACAGTTTAATTACTTTGTTCATTATCACAAATTCTCACTTTCAAGAGTTATTTCCAGCATACAATGTGATAAAAATCATAAAGTTCACACGTTGATTTCACACTGCAGCTGTTTTACTGCAGTTATCTATAGGCTACTTCTATTGGTGTCAATGTTCACAGTACGATGGCATTTATCAACATTTATGTTTGCTTCTTTGTTTGTTTTATTACATTATAAATGCATTTACTGTAACTTTTGATCCATTTAATGCATCCTCCTTGCTAAATAAAAGTATTAAATTATTAAAGATTTTTCTGAAAGGTAATGGTATATAGGGCTGAGTAAAAAATATTGATTTCTCAATTTTAATCGATTCTTATTTATACTAAACTATATTGATTCTCAAATCCCCAAGAATCAGTTAATCTAGTCTGTTTTTAGTGCATCCCATCCAATAAATAGCAATAAGCTTTGTGCTTTGTTACTTTTGATATAAAACAAAATCTCAGATTTCAAATTCTGTCTATATTATTACAATATTAGAACAATAAATACCATTTTGGCACTGTTTAATGTGGAGTGATAGATTGCTGTAGAGATCAGTTTGAGAAAAGTGACAGTACTACTTAAATACCAGTTATAGAATGACTTAAACATGAATAAACATCCAAAAGCAAGAGTACAACTTACCAAAATCCATATCCTGTCTCTTGCAATTTCTCAATTACTGTTTCAACCACGGAAGGACAGCTATATATAACAGCTTGTAAACAATATGTCACGCAATGTCACATTTACATCATAAAAAAACAAATTCAGTGACCATAAACTTGCTAGTCAGCTGGACAATGAGCTCTAGAGAGGAGCATTTTGCTAAATATATGCACCATATAACATATCTGTTATTATTTTTCCAGTTTAATTTATGTTTGAATAAATCTGTCACGTTTTTGTCAGCCACCTTTTAAGTGTTTATCAATGTTTCAAAAAAAGAATTGGACTAGACATATAATTATGTAATCACTGAATGTAATTTAAGTGTTTGTATACAAACCAGTTGATTTTAACCTTCAATATTATAGTATTGTACTACCAACTGACTCTCGTGTATATTTTACTACAACAGCGTTTTAATGCAATGTTACAAAAAAATCTAAGATTACAAGATTTAAGTCTAAATATTTCGAGAATAAAGTCAAAATGAGGAGAATAAGGTCTAAATATTTCGAGAATAAAGTCAAAATTATGAGAATAAAGTTGAAGTGTTTCAATAATAAATATGAAATGTTTCGAGAATAAAGTCAAATTATTTTTAGAATAACATAAAAGTTACGAAAATTAATTCGCAGCAATACAAGATTAATGTTATAATATTTTGAGAGTATATTCTAGCCTATTGCACATAGTCTCAGTTTTATTGTGAATACAAACAATCAGATCACTGTATTCGCCTTAGTTTAAGAGCCATGTAAATCAGTCATCTTTCTGATTATAGTGAGGCATTTGTTACATTAAATTAGACTATTCTGTTTTTTTTTTCATTCCTTCTGATGTTCCTTCATGTTTATATTATGCTCTAAACTTGAAATAAAGAGGAAAAACACATTTATAATTTGTAATTCATAATAAAAACTGACAGAATTTGAAAGCTGAGCTGTGTTATGTTAAAAACAACATGAATGGTCACTTATATACCTCATTAAATCAACAAAATAACAACATATGTTCAGATCATTTTATTGTTGTTTTTTAATTAAATACATGTTTCAAGAATAAAGTCGAAATCTTTCGAGAACAAAGTCGAAATGTTTCATAAATAAAGTTCAAAGGTTTTGAGAATAAAGCTTAAATGTTATGAGAATAAACTTTGAACTTTATTTATGAAACATTTCGACTTTATTCTTGAAAGATTTCAACTTTATTCTTGAAACATTCTGACTTTATTTACTAAACATTTCGACTTTATTGTTAAAATTTCAAATTTATTCTTGAAACATTTCAACTTTATTCTCAAAACATTTTGACTTTATTGTTGAAATTTTTAATTTATTTTTGAAACATTTCAACTTTATTCTCAAAACATTTTGACTATTCTTGAAACATTCCGACTTCATTGTTAAAATTTCTAATTTATTCTCGAAACATTTCAACTTTGTTCGTCAAACATTCCAACTTTAATTACAAAACATTTAGACTTTATTGTTGAAATTTTAAATTTATTTTCGAAACATTTCAAATTCATTCTTGAAACATTCTGACTTTATTTACGAAACATTTCAACTTTATTGTTGAAATTTCAAATTTATTCTTGAAACATTTCGACTTTATTCTCAAAATATTTCGACTTTATTCTCGTAATTTCAACTTTGTTGTTAAAATTTCAACTTTATTCTCGAAAATTTTCGACTTTATTCTTGAAACATTTTGACTTTATTGCTGAAATTTCGACTATTCTCGAAACATTTCAACTTTATTCTCGTAATTTTGACGAATGTTGAAATTTCAACTTTATTTTCTAAACATTTCGACTTTATTCTCAAAACATTTCAACTTTATTCTCGTAATTTTGGCTTTGTTAAAATTTCAACTATATTCTCGAAACATTTTGACTTTATTCATGAAACATTCCAACTTTAATTACGAAACAATATTCTCAAAATATTACAAATTTAATCTTGGAATTGTAGATTTTTTATTTTCTTTGTTTTCCTTGAGATTTTTTTTTTTCCAAAATTTGCATTGTAATATAGACCTACCTGATATATCAAAGAATGTTGAATCTAAGTTAGATTATATATGTGTTTAGTTTATGGATTTAAAAACAATTCTGCAAAGTCCACAGACTGTCCCTGTTAGGGGATGTTTTTCAAAGTTAATCACAAATAATTGTTTTAAAATTGGCAGTAATATTTGATATTCAACATTTTTAAACCACTGCCCAAACTAGCCAGATTGTTAATGCCTCTAGTGACTGAGCACCTGTTTAACATCTGGTTAGTGCACCTGTCTCGATCTGAGACTCAGGTGGATGGATGAAATATAATATCCATCCACCTGAGTCCAAAATGATGATTTCTAGGTTAGCGTATGCTGAGAGGGTGCTGATACTGTGGCTCTGAGGTCTTTTTGAATGAGTTTTGCAGCTGTCGGCTAGTAGGACTGAACCTACATTCCACTGAGCAGAGAGAGGACAATATCCAAGGAGTTGTGCTTTTTTCCCTTCCAGATCAGTGGCATGCATTATTCATGGTTTATCTTCCAGGCTTAGACCCGCGCCCTGGGCCTTTAGACCGGTATGATCCCTCCATGAAGTACAGCTAGAAAGTTTAGGTCGTTTCTTCTGTCAGTTTTTGTGGGAGCGATTCTAAAGCTCTAAATCAAACTGAAGTGTCCTGACCCCTGCCTTCTAGCACTTGTGGGGCACGGTGGCGTGAAATTGTACAGGCTTTAATGTCTACAGAGACTTTCAGAGGCTATTACGGCTTTGAAAGCAAAAACCAAGCTGTTAGTGGCTTACTGTAAATAAACACAGTTAGGGTCAGATGGGAGAACGGATGGCAGTATAAACATCAGTATTACGTTCCTCGCATTCTCACATGACCTTAACCTGTCATTTTTTTCTCATTCTCTTCCATTGTAGCAGAAGATAATAGAAGCACAGTGGTGTTATAGTCTGAGGCCAATATTATCACATTCCCCTCCTGACACAATAGGGCAAGTCTCATATGTGAGAATTGAGTTATTAGAAAGACTCTGTTTAACAGCTCCTCTGATTCAACATTTCAGCCCATTAGTCGCGAGTGTCCTATTATGTCTCTCACACCCACAGTTTCATTCTCTCAGTGATTAACTCTCCTTACAAGGCAAGAGATACAAAACTCTTGCACACGGTTGCCTCTTTTTAGAGATATGCAAAGGGGGCTATTAAAAAGAAAGATTTTAATTAATTTGTTTGCTTTGCATTTCAATCAAAAGCTGATATACAAGTGAATTCACTTGAACTGAAAAATTGAATTGCTCTGAGGTTGCTCTATGGGGAACAGTAATGGAGTTCTCAGTAATGCTTCCTTTAAAAGTCAATTTGGCTATGCCGCTCATTCCACTGTAATGCTTTTCCATAGTTTTTCTATGTATTTTTAAATGCAAAAACACTTCTTGTGTGAACAGGCTGGGCAGGTTCACACACAGCACTATATACACTGTTTTAATCATTGTTTTAATCAACACTGGCTAGACATAAATATGAATGAATATGAATGAAAATTACCAAATGATTTTCTCACCCTCAAGCTAGGTGTATATGAGTTTCTTCTTTCAGATGAATACAATCGGAGTTATATTAAAACACGTTCTGGCTCTTCCAAGCTTTAAAATGGCAGTGAATTGCTGTTGAAATTCTGAAGCTAAATAAAGTGCATCCATCCATCATAAAAAGTACTCCATACAGCTCCGGGGGGCTAATAAAGGCCTTCTGAAGTGAATCGATGCATTTGTGTAAGAAAAGTATCCATATTTAGAACAATAAAGCTTCCACTAACTTTCTTTAACTTTTATTTTTTCTTTGCTGCAAACAAAATTTGGTTCTCGCGAGACATATTCTCACCGGAGCTTATCCGGTGAGAAAGTTAATATAACTCCTACATCCACTGGAACGCCACTCTCTCATGTATGCGTGTGCGACAGTTAGCGGAAGCTAGAGATTACTGTTTGTGAAGTTTAAATTATTGATTTTTTTCTTACAAAAATGTATCAATTCACTTCGAAAGGCTTTATTAACCCCCCGGAGACATGTGGAGTACTTTTAATGATGGATGGATGCACTTTTTTGGACTTCAAAATCTCAACACACATTCACTGCCACTATAAAGCTTGAAAGAGCCAGGACATTTTTTCTAAGGGGTGTTATGATGTTGCTAAAAAGAAGATTATTTGTGTATTTGGGGTAATGCAATGTGTTTATGTGGTCTGAGGTTCAAAAAACATGTTTTCACATACTGTACATTATTGTCTCTCCACTCTGCCCTGCCTTTCTAAAACGCATCAATTTTTACAAAGCTCATCGCTCTGAATAGCCAGCTATCCAGTGCGTTGTACCTCAAGCATGTGACAGACGTTACGCCCATTAACATGTTGTGATGCTGTGTCTGGACGAGACAAAAACAATAAAACCTATTATAAATGAGGCATTTGTTGTATCCATTGAGGACATAATTACACAATTACTGATTATAATGACTCATACTGTCTTTCTATGCACTGTGTACACAAGCACTACTCCACACTGCTCAAAACTCGTGTTTGAAAAGCCAGTAGTAAATTCTTCAAATATGAAAATGTACTTACAGGCTGCGAGTCAGACGTGCCAGATTGTCCTTGCAAAGTTGGAACTGCCCCACTTTATAGTGTGCACAGCCACATTGTAGGCAACTCTACAACAAAATATCTTCATGGAACATGATCTTTACTTAATATTCTAATGATTTTTGGCATAAAAGAAAAATCGATAATTTTGATCCATACAATGCTTTTTTGGTTATTGCTACAAATATACCCATGCTACTTAAGACTGGTTTTGCAGTCCAGGGTCACATTTAAGAAAGCTTATTTTTTGTTACATAAAATGCGTTTAAAAATTTGCCAAATTTGTCATGAATGCAGTGAATTCGCTCAACCAACTTAAACAAGAGTCTTTGACATTGCTGAGTGAGATCTAGGGTTACTGGAGTATTTTTTATCAGGAGACAAATATAAGAAGCAGAAAAAGTCTCAGTTCAGTCTCTATTTAATCTCATTGCTGTCTAAGCTAAAAAAAATAGATATTAATGAGATCTCAGTGTATTTCTCTTTCCTGTTCTGCTACCCTTTCAAATCTCTTTTACAGCTGCTAAGCTGTTTAATAATCACCCCAATAATGTCACTGATGGCAGTTCCTCATATGTGACCTTGGGCCACAAAAAAGTGATAAATAGGCTGAATAAATAGGCTTTCCATTGATGTATGGTTTGTTAAGACATGACAACATTTGTCCGAGATACAACTATTTCAAAACCTGGAATCTGAGGGTGCAAAAAAATCGAAATATTAAGAAAATTGCCTTTAAAGTAGTCCAAATGAAGTTCTTAGCAATGCATATTACTAATCAAAAATTAGGTTTTGATATATTTATGGTAGGAAATTTACAAAATATCTTCATGGAACATAATCTTTAATATCCTAATGATTTTTGGCATAAAAGAAAAATGGATAATTTTGACCCATATAATGTATTCTTGGCTATTGCTACAAATATACCTGTGCTACCTAAGACTGATTTTGTGGTGCAGGGTCACATATATGCTCAGCCTATATGTCATTGTAAAATGAGAAAACAGGTTACACGCCTTTTAGACCAATCACAAAAAGCCGCATTCATACACTGAAAGGATGATGTTGTTTTTTCATATCTTTGATGGTGCATATGGAGATCTGCAAAGGCCCACATGACGCCGATGCAAAGTAAGCACTTCACAAGTGGCTCTGGTTCTTGCACACATTAACCTCAGGCTGTAATTTCCATTAAAGCTCCTCAACCTTCTGTTGTCACAGAAGTTCTACAGGCCTTGTTAAGTCCACTGCTGAGTCTGAGTGTCCTCATAAACATTTGAAGGGTTGGGGGCACGAGCCCCGGCTGCTTACTTTTAAAGCCCGCTAAGCTCAAGTCCTCCATCATTTATTAATGAGCTCTTAGGAAACCTTGAATTTTTTAAAGCGGTGCGGGATGGAGATTAAAATTTAGCCCAAACCGGTTGTCGACAAACCCATCTGGCTTTTGCTGACTGTCTCACTCTCTCTCTCTCTCTCTCTCTCTCTCTCTCTCTCTCTCTCCTGCAGTTGTAATTACTCCTAATGCAAAAGCTTAATTTATTAACGGAAGGTGCTTTAAGCCGTTTGCTGTATAAACGCTCAACCTGTTCCTGCTGTGTGCGAGACTGTGTTTACTGTGCATTTCATTTATGCTGTTCCCTCTCGCTCCCTTTTTTATGTTGTTTTCTGTTTGCCGATGTAGAGAAAATCACTATGAGGCTGACCCTGGCTACACCTCATAGAAGTGTTTTCCCGGTATTGCAGACAGTCTGGGCTTTAACGGCCATTGCAAATGTTGTGAGGATGCTGCTTCCTTCCTATGAAATACAGAAAGTACAGTCATTTCCCATACAAAACTGACAATACAGAACAAATGCTAAGATCAGATGTTAAAATTCAGCTGCAATTTAATGTTAAGTTAAAGTATAATACAAAAATGTTATTAATAGTATGCATAATGTTATAAAGACAACATTTAAATAATTGGCTTTTATATTGTCTCTGTTATAAGGTCTGAGGCCAAAACAAATTATTAAAATATTATCTAGAGAGAATTTCCTTAGTGTTTTATTACTGTTTATATTGTTAAAACTAGAGCATCAATAGAATAAAATGATTTCCAACCAGTTTTTTATAAAGCAAAATGAAATAGTATTGATATTATTATTTTTTTTTTTAATATTGTTAAACATATTTAACTTCTGACAACACAAAAAAATATTTTTTATAAATAAGCATTTTTCCCCTCCCTGGTTTACATTTTATTGAGATGTTATTCTATGGTCTACAGTTATTCGACAGTCTGCAGTTATTATTCTGAGGTCACAGGAGCAAAGCTGGACAACTTTTCACGGCTAAATCTTTCTTTTTAAAGGCCAGTGGCGAAATATGGATTTTGTCGGACACGAGAGGCGCTCAAAGCATGAGCAACTATTGGGAAGATTACAGTCACTCCATATGCTCTATAAGATTTATCCTCAGCACAGACCTCTTTGAAATGAGATCCAGTTATCTGCTCACTGGTAAAATAGGTTTCTGCCAGCATCACAATCCTCTATAGCCTTAGTGTTGTAGTTTTGGCATGGAAGTGTAAGAATATTTCCATTAAAATGTGCCTGTATGCCTCATTTACAGGAATAGTTCAATCAAAAATTTAAAAAATGAAAGAATTTGCAGTAAATTTAATCATACTCATCCAAGATGTAATTTATAAAAAAAAAAAAAAATCATCCAAACAGATTTGGAGAAATGTAGCATTTTATCACTTGCTCAAAGCTGGATTATCTATGGAAGCTAGTTTTTGCAACTGAATTAAACAAATTAAAAATGACTTTTTTCTCAGAATTGTGTGATACAAATTCGCAATTCTGACAGTTTTTCTCAGAATTGTGAGATTTAAACTTGCAATTTCAAGGTATAAAGTCAGAATTGCAGTTATATATAAATATATATATATGGGGGGGGGGTACATAGATATAAAGTTGCACTTATGAGAAATTAAGTCAGATCTACGAGATATAAACTCGCAAGCCTGACTTTTTTTTCTCAGAATTGCGTGATATAAACTGACAATTTTTAAGTTCTAAAGTCTGAATTGTGTGATATAAACACATTTTTTTCAATTATTTGAATCCGGAGGGAAATCTACATGAATTAAGCACTGTTTACAAGTGGCAATAGTCCAAAACAGTTCAATACAGATATGTCACTGGATTTTAATATGAGAGGAAAACAGGGAATGCACGATTTTACTCGAAGAAGTGGATTATGGAATGGCATTTTGCCCAGAAGTGGCAAGTTAAAATGATATAAACTCACAATTGCAAGTAATAAAGTCATAATTCTAAGAAATACAGTCACAATTCTAAGTAGGCTAATGTCACAATTCTTTTTTTCTCAGAGAGCCTATCAGTCTTTTATTTCTCCTCAAAACTGGACTTCATAACTCACATTTGCGAGTTTATATCTTGCCATTCTGACATTATAACTTGCAATTGTGAGAAAAAAGTCAGAATTCCCAGGTATAAACTTGCAATTGTGAGTTTAAATCACACATTTCTGAGAAAAAAATCTAAATTGCAAGAAAAAAGTCACAATTGCAAGATATAAAAAAAATCAGAATTGGGATTGATTGTGAGATATAAACTTGCATTTGCAAGAAAAAAGTCAGAATTGTGAGTTTATATCTTGCCATTCTGACCTGCAATTGCGAGTTTATATTTCGAGTTGCAGAAAAAAGTCCAAATTTAAACTCGTGTTTGCAAGAAAAAGGTTTGAATTTTTAGTTTTTATCTAGCAATTCTGACTTTATATCTCGCATTTGCAAGTTTATATCACACAATTCTGAGAAAAAAACTGTGAGAAAAGAGAACTGTGAGATACAAACTCGCATTTGAAAGAAAAAAGTGAGTATTTTGAGAGTTTTTTTATCTAGCAAGTCTGACTTTTACTCTGTTACTCACAGCTGCTAGTTTATATTACACAATTTTGCAGAAAAGAGTCAAAATTGCGGGAAAAGGTCAGAATTGCAAGATATAAACTAGCATTTGTGAGAAAAAGTCAGATTTGCAAAATATAAATGCACATTTGCCAGAAAAGAGTCAGAATTGCGAGATTTTTCCAATTCTAAAGAAATGAAGAAACAAACTGATCTATATCTTGGGTGGCCTGATGGTGTCAATTTTCAGCAAATTTTCATTTTTGGGTGAATTATTATTCAAAAAAAAAAAAAGAAGAATATTTATTCCAAGAAAATGAAAGCAACTAGGACATCTTATTTTTTATTTTTTTTTAATAGTTTCTGTTGTGTCAAATATAAAATTGCCTTATTTTAAGGATTAATTCGTTTTTTGTCCTTGTAAAAAGGTCCACTTATGCAAATCCTTTTTCGTTTTTTTCTGCACCTTTTTCTTAATCAAGACTCCTCTATGAATTTGTTTGGAAAGATTGCAAGGATGCAAAACTGCAATCAGTTTTCCGTGTCATTTCGGTCATGACTTCCATTTGCTCATCAGCTTAAGTAGCAACTGTTATCAATATTAAAATAAGGCTGTTTGATCAGAGAATAAGTGCATGCAAAGTCTAAAGAGATTTGTTTGTAGTCATACCCCTACGACAGGTCAGCAGAATTACATTGGCCATGTTTGCATTAGTTATGTTTGCAGAAAGAGTTCAGAGGAATATTTCATCCCTTGAGTCAAAGTGACTGACAGTATCTTGGCAGCAGGTGTTCTACTGGAGGACGTCCAATCACAGAGCACGTCTGTAGAATGTGCGCCAAAGCTGAAGCCAATCAATTTTAGAGAGAAGTGTTGCAACCATCTCATCCTCCAGCTGAGTCCTGTTCAAAGCACTATTCAATCATCTTCATGAATTGAGTATCACCACCGCAATCCACTTTGCAAAGCAACCCACACTCCTTTGGCCTGGCGCTAAAGAACGTTCACGGGAACAGGACAGTCGAGTCAAAATATTTTGCATCGGTTTCTTTATTGTAAATGCACTGTGGGTAGAAATTGTATAAAATGTAATATTGCACAATAGAAATCAATTGCACTTTCTCAAGGTATGATGAATTGTGTTATGCTACAAGAATATGCAGGTACTGTGCTCCAATTAAACAACAAGATACTGTGACCAAGGAACTTATTATTACTTTTAAATATATGACCGATAGTTATCAAAAACGCCCTCCAAGTATGAAGGTTCTTGGGCTACCAGCTAAATACAGTGTTTGGCACTGTAGTGAAGACATTAGACTTGTGAATATCTAACACAAAGACTGTTTAAAGCTAATAAAATGCTAAGCACAGTTTGTATATACATAGCCCTCGTTATGTTACCTGCATTATTATACTCCCCAATTTTTGTGTTGTGATCATTTTATTATTTTGCTTTAGGTGGGTAAACAAGCACAAGATTTCTTGACTGCCATCATATTTAAAATTTAATTGAGCAAATGACATGTCAGCTTGAACAGAGTGGTGTGTTTTATAGTATAGAGCCTATTTCTATTGTTTTGTGTTCTGTATTTGTGCACTTTCCACCATATAACACCAAACAATTTTCATCTAAACAAGTCTTTTTTTTTGGAACATGTTGTCTGTAATCTCTAGCCAATGGAAGCCAGTTTCCGAAACTGATTTAAAAATAATAAAAGGTAATTGTGACTTTTTATCATGCAATTCTGACTTTTTTTTTCTTGCAATTGCATGATATAAACTCGCAATTGCCAGAAATAAAGTCATAATTCAAAGAAATAGTCACAATTCTAAATAGGCAAAAGTCACAATTCTTTTTTTCTCCTCAAAACTGGACTTTATAACTCACAATTGCGTCAAGCAGTTTATATCTTGCCATTCTGACTTTATAACTTGCAATTGTGAGTTTATATTACGTAATTCTGAGGAAAAAAGTCAAAATTGTAAAAAGAAGTCAGAATTGAAAGATATAAACTTGCATTTGCGAGAAAAAAATCTAAATTGCAAGAAAAAAGTCACAATTGCAAGATATTAAAAATCAGAATTGGGATGGATTTCGAGATATAAAAGAACTGTGAGATATAAACTTGCATTTTTGAGGAAAAAGTCATAATTACGAGGAAAAAGGTAGGATTTGCAAGATCCAAACTTGCATTTGCAAGAAAAAAGTCAGAATTGTGAGTTGATATCTTGCCATTCTGACTTTATAACTTGCAATTGCAAGTTTATATTACACAATTCTGTGGAAAAAAGTCAAAACTGTGAGAAAAAAAGTCAGAATTGTGAGATATAAGAGAATTGCAAGATATAAACTTGCATATTTGAGGAAAAAAAAGTCAATTGCAAGTAAAAAGGTAAGAACTGCGAGAGGCAAAATCGCATTTGCAAGAAAAAAGTCAGTATTTTGAGTTATCTAGCCATTTCACTTTATAACTCACAACTGCGGAAAAAGTCAAAATTACGGGGAAAGTCAGAATTGCAAGATATAAACTAGCATTTGTGGGAGAAAGTCAGAAATGTGAGTTTATATCTCACAATTGCGAGTTTATATCATAATTCTGAGAAAAAAATCTAAATTGCTAGAAAAAAAATTATGAATTGCGAGATATAAACTTGCATATTTGAGAAAAAAAGTCAATTGCAAGTAAAAAGGTAAGAGTTGCAAGATACAAACTCGCATTTGCAAGAAAAAAGTCAGTATTTTGAGTTTTTTTCTAGCCATTCTGACTTTATAACATACAACTGCGAGTTTATACTACACATTTGCAAGAAAAAGACAGAACTGTGAGATACAAACTTGCATTCGTGAAAAAAAATTCAGAATTGCAAGTTTTTTATCTAGCAAATCTGACTTCATAACTCATTGCAATTTTAAATTATACAATTCTGAGAAAAAATCTAAATTGCAAGAAATAAGTCTGAATTGCGAGCTAAAAAAATCTGAATTGTGATGAATTGCAAGATATGAAAGAATTGCAAGAATTGTGATTTAACTCGCATTTGAGAGAAAAAGTCATAATTATTAATATTAATATTATGCAATTCTGAAAAAAAAAACGTTTTTCTCAGAATTGCAGGGAAAAAGGTCAAAATTGCAAGATATAAACAAACACATTTGCGAAAAAAAGTCTGAATTGCAAGATAGAAACTCACATTTGCAAGAAAAGTCAGAAATGCAAGTTTATATCTTGCAATTCTGACTTAATTGACTTAACTCGCAGTTGTTAATATTATTATTTTTTTTATTATTATTATTTAGTGGTGGAAACAAGCTTCCATACCAGCCATTTTCAAGTCAAAAATATTTTTACTGATAAATTGATCTAGCTTTACAATATGTTGCAAATACAGTGTTACAGTGTTAAAAAAATAGTTTCAGACCTGAACATCTGCAAGTCGAAATTTTGAATGTAAATGTTTGTCTTGTTCCAGAAATATCCATGGCCCATTATTTAACACAAAAATCTATATAATTGAAAGACGAATCATTATATTTTCATAAAGATTTTTTTTCCACTTTTCGAGAACACCAGTGTGTAAAACCTTTTTCATTCATACATTTACAGCCTAACCATTTATGACATACTAATTGTGCATTCTCAACATTTTCCAGAAAAATATCTCTATAAAGTCATTTATTAGTGCATGCAGTCTGATTCTGCATTTACTCACTAATTTAATTTCAATAATTTCATTTATTCTGTCAAAGAATGATAGTCAATTTTCACTTAAAATTAAAGAGGAGAGACTTTGAGAGAGAAAGAAAGAAAGAAAGAAAGAAAGAAAGAAAGAAAGAAAGAAAGAAAGAAAGAAAGAAAGAAAAAAAGAAAGAAAGAAAGAAAGAAAGAAAGAAAGAAAGAAAGAAAGAAAGAAAGAAAGAGACAGAGGTATATCAGCTATCAAATCTACTTTATAATTCAAAAGTTTGTGCTTTGCTGATTAGATGTCTTTGATGTACAGCTCCAAGTAGTTTTGTGGCAAACTAGCGTTTAGCTTTGAAGTTTCTTGTCGCCTCTGCAGGGTCCCTAAAGAAAAATGGGATAAATGTAGAAAGAAGAGAGATCTCAGAATTAAACACTGAAAAAAAAAAACACACACACACACACACACACACACACACACACACACACACACACACACTCACACAGCGCATCTACAAGCATCCCTGCTGTCTTACCTTGCTAACTTGACTAAACCTAAGGATCATTGTGTAATCCCATTGAAAAATGTGAGATCAGGTGAATTCAGCAGTTCCCAAACTCAGAGAGTTCATCAGAGGGTCATGATTAGAAAACAACACTGTTATTCCTTATTAAAATCCAGTCGCACATTGAATCCCATGATGCATGTTCCAAAACGGTGGCTAGCAGTGAGCATTTCTCCGTGATTATCTGATCAGTCAAGCAAAATTCCACTAGAATTTGCTCGGTGTGATGGTTTCAGGGATCCCCAATCCGTACGTTAGAGGAACCAGAGTTTCCATCGCGCATGCTTCTTGGACTCAGTCTTGGACTTGCGTTTGGGTGTGGAGGTGAACACCTCGTGTGTGTAAGGCAGAGAGGGGTAGGACGGCTCTTCTAACGGACACAGTCTCTTCATTAAGGGCTGCAGTTTGTCCTCTTGAAGTTTGAAATCTAGTTCCACGCTAAAAGAGAAAAAGGAAGATTTTAGGTGATAATGTAGAGATCATATCAAAGCAGATTACACAAAGGTGTCTGGAAGAGGATCTAAATGAGTCAAATTGAAGACAACAATAAATCAAATTTGACTTTTTAAATTAGTTTTCCTTATTTTATTATTATTTGGGATCGACATCCCAATACTGTATTCAAAGTGCATTAATAATATATATTTTTCTTATATTTCATAATTTTATCATCAAATATACACTGCCGTTCAAAAGTTTGGGGTCAGTAAGACTTGTAATAGTCTTTAAAGAAGTCTCTTATGCTCATCAAGGCTGCATTTATTTGATTAAAAATACAGAAAAAATTTTTTTTTTATTTTTTATTTTAACATACTTTAAAATAGAATTTATTCCTGTGATGAAAAGCTCCAGTCTTAAGTGTCACATGATCCTTCAGAAATCATTCTAATATGCTGATTTATTATAAGAATGATCAATGTTGGATAATATCAACAGCTGTATTGCCAAATATTTTTTGGAACCTGTGTTTTTTTTTTTTTTTTTCAGGATTCTTTCATGAATAACAAGTTTAAAAAGTACAGTGTTTATTCAAAATATAAATATTTTATAACAATGTAACAATATAACAATTATTTATTATTAACTTTTAAAAAACTTTTAATTATTAACTTAATACATACTTGGTGAATAAGTATTAATTTCTTAAAAAAAAAAAAAAAAAGAAACAATAAAATGTACTGACCCCAAACTTTTGAACGGTAGTGTATGTCACGTGATATATTTAATAAATCCAGACCAAATAAAGTATTAACTGCCATTCAAAAGTTTGTGATCAGTACGATTTGTAATGTTTTTCTAAGACGTTTCTTCTGCTCATTAAGGCTGCATTTATTTGATCAAAAACCCAGAAAAAACTGTAATATTGTGAAATATTTTTTCAATTTAAAATAACTCTTTCCAATGTGAATATATTTTAAAATGTAATTTATTTCTGTGATGCAAAGCTGGATTTTCAGCATCCTTACTCCAGTCTTCAATGTCACATGATCCTTCAGAATCATTCTAATATGCTGATTTATTATCAATGTTAAAAACATTTGTGCTGCTTAATATTTTGTTGGAACCTGTGATACTTTTTTCAGGCTTCGTAAATGAATAAAAAGCTAAAAATAACAGCATTTATTTAAAATAGAAATCTTTTGTAACAATATAAACTACTATTTAAAAGTTTGTGGTCAGTACATTTTTATTCTTTCTCTTTTTTTTGAAAGAAATTAATCATTTTATTCAGCAAGGATGTGCTACATTGATAAAAAGTGATAGCAAAGACTTATAATATTAGAAAAGATTTCTATTTTGAATAAATGCTGCTCTCTTTAGCTTTTTATTCATCAAATAATCCTGAAAAAATAATCAAAGGTTCCAAAAAAATATTAAGCAGCACAACTGTTTCCAACATTGATAATAAAAGTAATAATTCTGCATATTAGAATGATTCCTGAAGGATTGTGTGACACTGAAGACCGGAGTAATGAAAATTCAGCTTTGCATTACAGAAATAAATTATATTTTAACATATATTCAAATATAAAACCATTATTTTAAACTGCAATAATATTTCACAATATTACTGTTTTTTTTTGTTTTTTGTTTTTTGATCAAGTAAATGCAGCCTTGATGAGCATAATTCTTTACAAAACATTAAAAATCTTACTGATACCGATACTGATACTGAACAACAAAATAAATGCTGTTTTTTAACTTTATTATTACTATATTATTCTTGAAAGAATCATGAAAAATATAGATATTATTTTGTCCCAAATTAGCATATTACAATTTCTATAGGATCATGTGACACTGAAAATTCAGCTTTGCATCACAGCAATAAATACATTTTGAATTATAATCAAATAGAAAACATTTTAAATTGTAATCATATTTCACAAAAACCGTTGTTCCATTTTTTTTTTACTATATTTCTATTACACAAGAGACTGAGGACAAGAGACTTTTATTTAGAAAGATTAAAAAGTCTGACCCCAAACTTTTGAGTGGCAGCGTGTTTTATTATAATAATGTTAAAATATTATTTTGAAATGTTACATTATTTAGCCATTGTTTTAACAATCAGTTCCCAAAGGATGCAATTTTTCTAGTTCCTGCTGAAATCCTCTTTCACTCAGTAATGATTTGACAGTAAAATAAGTTGCAAATGCCGTTTCATGTTTGAGTTTTGTCCACCTTAGAAAATGTTCTGAGCGTAACCACCTCATTCATGACCTCTAACATCATGACTAAGCTGTTTAGCTCAGTCTCAGCGTTTGTGTGTACGTGTGAGTTTGACTGTCCTCGCACAGCCACAGCCTGACCTAGTCTTCCCTCTAAAGTCATAATCCCATGACAATCAGATGATTCCTGATGATTGCAGTGGCTAAACTCCCAGATTAACCGTCAGAGGCAGCTTTAATCTGATCTAAATGAAATCATTCACAAAGCAGCGTCCGACTCATCAGTGTAAAGAACAGAGACAGACCAATCACACATAGCCCATCAGTACAACTCACTTTCAGCTGCCCCATTCCTCACTCTCCTGCACTACAAATGAGCGTATTGGAAATCAATGCGGTTTGACTCATCAATTACATCCATTTATAAAAGATCTGTGCAAAAAAGAGAGCTCTCTAACCAAATTGCAGCATGGGAGTCAATTATGTTCATCTCCGTCTTTACGCTGAGGGTTAAGGAACGCTTTATATATGACAATCAAGCCCTTTGGCTTTCATTTAAAGTTTTGTATTGGATAACGCACACATTGCGTTTAATTAAAAGCTGTTATGGTGAAACGCAGACATTAAGCATTCAGCTCATTATGGAATTTTGCACTGATTTTCAAAGCCTTTGAAAATACGATAGCATTTTATCACAACAGCGCACAAACAAACACTAAACCAAGACTTTTTCCCACTATATTCAAATCGAGACAACAGAACGCACCAAAAACAGACTAAAACCCAGGGAGGCAAAGCGATCTGCATCTCATTTTCAAGTCTGTCCTGGATTTTCACAAATGATCAGAAAAACTTCCCTGGCATGATATATTTAGAAGCTGCAGTGTTTGGTTTGTCTATTTACAGAACTTGTGAAAGCTCAGCGGTTCTCGGCAGACTCTCTGAGGGTGAAAGAGAATGGAACAGCAGCGTGTTCCTGCTCCTGGTTGGGCTAAACTACACTCAGCAATTAATCACAGGAAAAACCTGAGCAGTTACCTTGTGTACACTACCAACAGGGGGTGTGAAACATATGGGTAGCTGGTGAACAATGCACAGCAAACAATTGCAGGATCTGCAAACCTGGCTCAGAATGGAGATGTCTTAAGGTTATCAAGTATCCTAAAAACTGTTCTTTATTTTCTGTTCTCTTAAATGGGGTTTTGCTACCCTGGAAATCCAGAGGTCTCGCGAGAGCACAATTTGAATTGTCTCTGCAAGACACTCTGGCATCAAGCAATGATGCAGGTTACTGCAATACGTAAGCAATAGTGGGAACCAATCAAATCGGTGTATCTGATGTAGGCGGGCCAGAGATGAGCTAAGCTGATGATGACAGCACTGCAACGTCCGAATCATATAGTAAACTTTGAAAGATCGCTGTCGCTACAGATGAACAACAAGTTGTTTGAAACGGCTTTGGCCGCTACAATGAACGAGTTAGACTTGGCTTTCCATATAAAAGAGGAACAGAAAACCGAAAACTCGAATCGTTCCTTTGCAGGAAGGACGTTTTTGCTGTTTTGCCGACTGGATATGGCAAGAGTTTAATCTATCAGTTCACGAGTTCACGCTTACATATAATTAGCCGGAGAATATGTTTGGCGCGCTGTCCGGTGAAGGGCTCCGAGCTCGGGAGTGGCCCGAACCCAGAGTACATTACCCCCCAATAGGAGTAGTGAGAACTCGGAGTGATGAGATGGGGTGGTGGAGGTTTACTGATAAACCATCGAGTGAATTGAGGTGAGTCAGCTGTATTTAAACCTATGGCGCTGATTGACTTGTGATGTTTACGCTAAGCATCTGACGCGCTTCTCCCGAACTTTGTTAATGAAACATCATTTAGCTCTGCTGGTAGCTAAGCGTGTATTGTTGTGATTGGTTGTGGCGTTATCCAATTGCGTGCAGTTAGAGTTTCAAATGCACGCTTGGTGCCGCCCCTCGAGTTAGGCAGTTTTCATTGCTCGATCCCAGACCCATAATCTTAATAGATTAGGGTCTGGATTTTTCCAGGCTAGGGTTTTGCAACAACAAATTATCTCTTAGAGCCACTTTCAATACATACATTCTTTTGTAATGTTACTGCTGAAAAAAGGAAAATTCCTACTATATCCACCTGATGAGCAACACCATGATGGATTCTAAGTTATGTTTTAATGCTCTCGTATTCTTGTAATCCATGTTAAAACGGGTTAAAACAATTGAATAAATTTAAAAAAAAAATTTCAGTGTAACTAAATATATCTCACAATTAAAATTTTACATCTTCAAATTCTGACTTTTTTCTCAGAATTGCCAATTTATATCTCACAATTCTGACTTAATAACTCTCAATTGTTAGTTTATATCTCACAATTCTGAAAAAAAAAAAATAAAAAAGGTAATTGAGAATTTTTATCTCACAATTCTGAGTTTACAAGTCAGAATTGCGAGATATAAATTGGCAATTCTGAGAAAAAAAAGTTTATTTCTGGCAGGTCTGACTTTATAACTCAAAACTGTGAGTTTATATCACGCAGTTCTAACTTTATAACTCACAATTGCGAGTTTACATCACACAATTCTGACTATACCTTCATTAGCGCCAACTAGTGGCTGATTTCCTTCAAAATTCTTACAGACCTTTAGGGCCACGAGTCAAACATGCACAGCGAATTTTGTTACGATCGGCCTCCGTTAACCTTGTCAAATAGGTGCTCAAATTTCATTGGTCGATGGCGGCCATGTTTTTTTAGATATGCAAATGTGCTCATAGACCCTTGTGGCATATTAGACAAAGACACTGCATACCAATTTTCAGGTTGATCGGACTAACCGTTGCGTAGTTATATCCATTTTTATATATTTTTTTCCTCTCATAGCGCCACCAAGTGGTCAAGCTCCGCATTTTTTTAATTTAACCAAAGATTAATCTATTACACGTGAGTACCAAGTTTGTTGAAGATATCTCATTCTGTTTACAAGTTATAGCCATTTTAGTAAAAGTGACCCCGCCTCTTTCGAACTTTTTGGAGCCCCTTTGTGACCATTGTCCAGGCAAGGTTTCTGCACTGGTTTGGCAAGCAATTCTAACTTTATAACTTACAATTGTTTACATCACATAATTCTGACTATACCTCGCTATTGCGAGTTTACATCATGCAATTCTGACTTTTTTCTCAGAATTGCGTAATACAAACTTGCAATTATGACTTTTATGTCAGAATTGTGATATAAACTCACAGTTGAGAGTTATAAAGTCAGAACTGCAAGATATAAACTTGCAATTAAAAAAATAGATATAATTCTGAGTGAAAAGAGTGAGAATTGCAAGAAAACCTAGGCAGAATTGTGAGATTGTGAGATGTAAACTTGCAATTCTCAGAAAAATCTGTGTTTTTGTCCCCACAAAATTGGACTTTATAACTGTCATGGAATGCTCAGGGACAAGGTTGAGGATCCAAATGCAGTTTTATAAGCCGTAGTCTATTAACAGGCATAAAGTCGATACACAGGATAGAATGTCCAAACAATACAACAAGGCAGAGAACTTAGACAAAATCTAGTTTTAAGGGAGTGACAGTGGGAGGTGGAGTGCCCTCTGGAGGAGCTCATGGGCACTCCAGCTGGTGATCATAACAATAACTCTCAACTGCAATTTTATATCTCACAATTCTGAGGAAATCAGTCAGAAATGCGTGAATAAAGTCAGAATTGCAAGACATAAAAAGTCAGAATTGTGAGTGCTGGTGAGCACTGCCATCCAAATGCATAAATGTTCATTCTCTGGGTCAGTTCTACTATGCAGTTTATTTTTTTATAATATATTAAAAGGGTCCAAATGTTCTTTCAAATGAAAAAAGAATAATAATTAAAAAGGCCTATAAAAGTCTGACATTCTTGTACATATTCCAGACATTTCACTTTAAAAGTGTCTAAACTTTTTTAAACTGTTAAATAAATAAATAAAGCGGCAGAAGCAGTTACAGTTGAAGTCAAAAGTTTACATACACCTTGCGGAATCTGCAAAATGTTAATTATTTTAGAAAAATGAGAGGGATCATACAAAATGCATATTTTTTTAGTACTGACCTGAATAAGATATTTCGCACAATTGCAAGTGTATATGACACAGTTCTGACAAAAATGTCAGAATTGCGAGTTTATATCATGCAATTCTGAGAAAAAATGTCAAAATTGTGTGTCTATATCTCTGGAGTTTATATCTTGCAATTCTGACTTTATAACTTGCAATTGTGAGTTTACATCACGTAATTCTGACTTTATAACTCACAATTGCGAGTTTTTATCACACAATTCTAAGAAAAATGTCAGGTTTGCGAGTTTATTTCTTGCAATTCTGACTTATAACTCACAAATGCGAGTTCTTATGCAATTCTGACTGTAACACAATTGCAAGTTTATTTCTCGCAATACTGGCTTTATTTCTCAGAATTGCGAGTTTATATCTTGCAATTCTGACTTTATAACTCACAATTGCGAGTTTATATCACACAATTCTAAGAAAAATGTCAGGTTTGAGAGTTTATTTCTTGCAATTCTGACTTATAACTCACAAATGGGAGTTTATATCATGCAATTCTGACTTTGTAACTCGCAACTGCAAGTTTTTTTCTTGCAATACTGGCTTCATTTCTCAGAATTGCGAGATTATATCTTGCAATTCAGACTTTATAACTTGCAATTGTGAGTTTACATCACGTAATTCTGACTTTATAACTCACAATTGCGAGTTTATATCACGCAGTTCTAAAAAAAATGTCAGATTTGCGAGTTTATTTCTTGCAATTCTGACTTATAACTCACAAATGCGAGTTCTTATGCAATTCTGACTGTAACACAATTGCAAGTTTATTTCTCGCAATACTGTCTTTATTTCTCAGAATTGCGAGTTTATATCTTGCAATTCTGACTTTATAACTTGGAATTGTGAGTTTACATCACGTAATTCTGACTTTATAACTCAAAATTGCAAGTTTACATCACACAATTCTGGGAAAAATGTCAGAATTGCGAGTTAATACCTTGCAATTCTGACATCATAACTCGCAATTGCTAGTCCATTTCTCACAATTCTGGATTAATTTCTTAGAATTGTGAGTTTATATCTTGCAGTTCTGACTTTATAACTCACAATTGTACATTTATATCATGCAATTTTGATAAAAAATGTCAGAATTGTGAGTTTATATCTCAGGAAAAAGGTGGATACAAAAAAAGTAATTGTGCAAGCTATGATATGAGTTATATATGACAGTACATGATTAAAGTTGAGATGGATAATACTTACAAGCATTTATAATATATAATTATTATAAGATTTGATTAATGCAGTTCTTCTGAGCTTTCCATTAACCAAAGAATCCTGAAAAAATGCATCGAGGTTTGAACAAAAATATTAGGCGGCACAACTGTTTTGATGATGATGTTGACAATATATGATAATATGATAATAATGTTTTCTAAGGTGTAAATCAGCAGGATCAGGATCATGTGACACTGAAGACTGGAATAATAGCTACTGAAAATCCAGCAAATTCAGTTACAGTTTAAAATACATTACACTGCAAAATGGTCATTTTGAACTGTAGTAATACTTCATGATATTACTGTTTACTGTATTTTTGATACAAAAAATGCAGCACTAGTAAGCATGGGTAAAAATATTAGTACAAATATTTTTAAATGTGTAAGTGTGTGTTTGTGTGTGATTTAAATGCATATCAATTTATCAAAAAACATAAAAATATTCCTCTTAAGGAGCAGTTAAATCTGTCTGGATAAGAGCAGCTTAGACATTGTGTAAAACATCTCCTTAGGTTTCATGGAAAGACAGTAATTTGTCTAACAACATGAGGGTGAGTAAATTAATTTTAATTTTTGTGTGAACTATCCTTTTAGCTTCAAGTTTCATTCACAGGAATTTAATTTGAAATGGATTTTTAATAAAGCGCTGTGGGTATAAATAAGTGATTGTTGAAATAACTCCCTGTTGTTAACATCAAATATAAGTGGCCCAGGTTCTTTCTCAATTATTTGCTTCACTGCTTAGCTGTAATGCAGAAACATACGCACACAAACATACATACAGTCAAACCCAGGGGGGTTGAAGACATAGAGCTAAATATTTAATCACAGTAACACTCAACGTCATCATTTATACAGGTATACAAACATTCAGCCGTGAGCTTCGGTCAATGACAGGGTACAAACCCGGCCTGTCAGATGCCACAAATATTATGTTCAAGCACTTTACCGCAGGGAAAAAACTGCAATAGGTTCAGTCAATGAGAGGCTGTATTAAAAGAAAAGCTCAATCTTGGACACAACAATGTCAAATATTATGTTCCCGTACGAGTCGAGATAGCAATTGATTTTAGAAGGAGGCCTAAAGGTTTTTATCCGAGTGAGCGGAGGCTGGTGCGAGAGATCAGCTGGATCATTTCTAAGGGTTTTACTGAAGTGAGTGGATTATTATCAAGCTCTCTCTGTAATTTTTGCTCGAGCGGCACCGCTATCCATCCCTGCTGTGCACATTGCCGGGTATCTCCGCCACCTCTCATTCAAACTAACCACTCGTCCTTCGCCAACCTGACACGTGACCCGCTTGTGTCCATTTGTCTGGATTCATGAGGTGCCGTGTGGACAGGTCAGGTGCTGAAGGACGGGGCCCATCAGGTGAATAATGGCCACGTTGTACTGGCAGCCCTGAGAAGTGCAGAGAACTTATCACTATATATAATCACTATATATAATCAGCACTTCCTCACTGCTCAGAGTAGGAAATAAGATTTTTGGCAATCAGACAATCAGACTTCCTTTTGTCGCTGTTTCCGCTCCTCTGTTTGGTGGTGAAGAACTGGTCTGCTCATTAGTGCCGCGGAGTACGGCACAGCGTTCAGAACTGATGAGCACCGCCATCCAAATGCATAAATGTTCACTCTCTGGGTCAGTTCTACTATGCTTTTTTTTTTTAAATATACTGAAGGGTCCAAATGTTCTTTCAAATGAAAAAAGAATAAAAATTAAAAAGGCATATAAAAGTCTGACATACTTGTATATATTTCAGACATTTTGCTTTAAGTGTCTAAACCTTTTTAAAATATTAAATAAATGAATAAAGCAGCAGAAGCAGTTACAGTTGAAGTCAAAAGTTTACATACACCTTGGAGAATCTGCAAAATGTTCATTTTTTGACCAAAATAACAGGGATTATACAAGATGTGTGTTATTTTTTATTTAGTACTGACCTGAATCAGATATTTCACATAAAAGATGCTTACATATAGTCCACAAGAGAAAACAGTTGAATTTATAAATATATGATGACCCTGTTCAAAAGTTTACATACACTTGATTCTTAATTCTGTGTTGTTACCTGAATAATCCACAGCTGTTTTTTTTTTTTTAGTGATAATTGTTCATGAGTCCATTTTATTGTCCTGAACAGTTAAACTGTCCACTGTTCTTCAGAAAAGTCCTTCAGGTCTCACAAATTATTTGTTTTTTTTTAGCATTTTTGTGAATTTGAACCCTTTACAACAATGACCGTTTGATTTTGAGATCAATCTTTTCAAACTGAGGACAACTGAGGGACTCATATGCAACTATTACAGAAGGTTCAAACGCTCACTGATGCTCCAGAAGGAAAAACAATGCATTAAGAGCCAAGGGTGAAAACGTTTTGAATTTGAAGATCATTTGAGGAACATGTAAGTATCTTTTGTTGCTTCTGAAGGACAGTACTAAATGAAAAAAATCCTTATTCCATTCAAAAGTTTACACCCCTGGCTCTTAATGCATAATTTCTGCAAACCGCCCAGCACTATTACGACATTAATAAACCTCCTGCAGCCCTTTGAAAGTTTGCTGAGGGCCCCCTAGTGGATCCCGGTCCCATGGTTAAAAACTACTGACAGTTTCCATTTATTGTTTAAAGGTTGTATCAGCGATTTCTAGCCTAAAACATAAAGTGTCAATTTCAGCTGACCTTTCTTCACGATCCGCTCGCTGCCTGCCCCATAAATTGTCTGTGAAAAAAACGCGTCTCTCTGGTCAGCCTAGGGTCCGAGATATGCCAAAAAAACAATCGGCACTACCAACCTTTCCACAGATAAACAAACAGTGTTCCAACCAATCAGCGTCAGGGGTTTGGTGTTGTGGACTTTCCTACTGGTGCAGGGATGTGAGGGAGGCGGAGCGAAAGTCCACAACACCAAACCCTTGACGTTGATTGGTTGGAACACTGTTTGTTTATCTGTGGAAAGGTTGGTAGTGCCGAATGTTTTTTTGGCATATCTTGGACCCTAGGCTGACCAGAGAGACGCGTTTTTTTCACAGACAATTTATGGGGCAGGGAGCGAGCGGATCGTGATGAAAGGTCAGCTGAATTTGACACTTTATGTTTCAGGCTAGAAATCGCTGATACAACCTTTAACTAACAAATATCTCCAGGATGACATGATCCTCAAGAAAGTGACATAATCATGTCAAGAAAACAACAATATGAATATTAATTAGTATTAGTAAGAATCCTATGTTTTCTGTGGTTAGTTGATTTATCTCATTCTAAAAATGTCCTTCATGTTTGATTAAAATACCAAAATCAATCTGATTTTTTTAAAATGCATGATTCAAAATATAAAAATTAAATGAAAACCTGTAAGACCTTCATTCATCTTCAGCGCACAAATTAAGATATTTTCGATGAAATCCGAGAGCTTTCTGACTGCATAGACAGCAACACAACTGACACATTCAAAGCCCAGAAAGTTGTGGTGCTCTCATAAATGCACGCCAAAGACTGACACAGAAGAGAAGAAATTGTTGAATAAAGTCTGTATTTTTGTTTTCTTTGCGCATAAAAAGTATATTCAGTTTCATATCATTATGGTTGAACCACTGATGTCACACGGACTATTATAATGATGTCCCTACTACCTTTCTGGGCCTTGAACATGGCAGTTGAATTGCTGTCTTTTGAATTTATCAAAAATATCTTAATTTGTGTTCCTAAGATGAACGAACATCTTGTGCATTTGGAATGACGTAAGGGTGAGTAGTTAATGACAGAATTTATATTTTTGGGTGAACAATCCCTTTAACTTATTAACTCAGGTATACAGAAAATGCATTTGTGAGCCCTAAAAATTGTAGTTAGTCAGTTTGAATATAAAATGCAATTGCCACTTTCGCTTATAACCAAACTGCATGTGAACGCAGCCATATTTATCACTCTAAAACAAGACTGACGACCGTATTCTGCCGCTCTGTGAACACAGCCATTGTGATTAAGCTGCATTTCTCTGAGCTGAGAAACAGACAGAGAGAGAGAGAACGGGGACACTTTCCTACATTTTGAGAAATCATCTGGAGTCTGTACAAAGCACACGATTTACCCAGTTTATTCCTGGTTCATAAATACTTAATAGAAACTGACTCACTGCTTGTAATGAGAAATATTGCAGCCTTTGAAAGTGAGAGGAGGATATCTGCATCACACCATCTCAATAATTGATGCACGCAAGACACTTACAGTAATCCACTTGGAAAAAGACAAAGAAATTTAAAATACTATATATAGATCCAAATGGAACAAATCGCGACAGTATTTGGCACTGTTAATGGGCCTTTTTCAAAAGCTCCTAGCAGGAAGGATATTGCCAAGCGTCTGTAGATACCCACCGGGCCGCCGTGAGACGTGACACAAAATAAATGAAGTTGGAAGGGAAAAGGTGCTAAATGTGAACTGTAGGAATACCACAGGGAGTTATCTTGGACACCGTGCAAGAAAAACTGATGGTTGCCACTATTTCAAAACTCTAATGGTTATTTTTTTCCTACTTCTGATGAATGAGTCATGCCTGTCTCCCGTCAGCGCACCCCGAGGACAGAGGCTGCGGCAGGACGGCCACAGGTCGGCCTGTTCGCTCTGTCGCTATCTGTCTGCCAGTATGTGTCCAACTACAGAGGCATCGCACTGAAATCACACCATGCTGGCTTCAATATTTTGACATATGCGAATGTAAAAATATACTGAAGTGTATGTACGATGATATATACACAGGTGCAAATGTTGCGAGGCACATATGCATGCTGGTACTATTTCATCTTTAGTTTTGCTGTTTGCACTGCCATATATTACGCAGCTGACCTATTTATTTTATTTCACATTCTCGACTGCATTTTTTATTAATTATTTGTTTTCAACAGAAAATAAAAAATCATTCAGGTTTATAATGCAACGAGTAAATGATGACAGAATGATTCTTCCATTAATGCTAGCAGTGGCACCATTAACTGTCAGTGCAAGGGCTCATCCTGCAAACTAGGCTTTTTTTAACCAATTAGTGCACATGCTCAGCTTTTTTGAACATATTCAGCGAGACTTATGGTGGGGTATTAAGTCCTTGGATTATAAAGCCGATGTTGTTTTTGCCATATGTTCTGGTGCACTGGGTATTTGATTAGATCTGAGATCTTTGTAGCCATGTTCTCTTAGATACGAGTGCCAAACAAAAGCACAAAGAATTTGAGCTTCGTTAAGCTGATGCAGACATGGAATGAGAATCATGCATTGAGACTCCACTAATGTGCACTAAAGTTTCAGTTATGACTTGCTTGTAATACTCACTACACACATAGCTAAAAATCAGGGTCTTTTTTCTTTTACTTTATCATTTTTGTATTGTACACAAAACTGCAAATGGCAGTGCTGACCTTTTTTTTTCTTAGAGCACCTTTTTAATCTGCTGTATGAATCATTATTTTTAATTTTCTTAACGAGGTTGCACGGTTGGGCTCTCTGTAAGTCTGTATAAGCAGGAAGGTGCTTAACTGTTCATGAATATTTCTAATGCTCTGTTCAATACATTTAACAGTGTGTAAATTCAAAGATTATGTCAGGATTATGTCTTGTCCTGTTCTGTCTTTCCTAGTGTTTTCCCCCCTCTGTTTCCAGTACTTTTGGTTTGTCCCATTTGCTCCCCCTTTTGGTTTAGTGTTTTTGGTTCTTCCATGCCCATATTTGTATTTCCCCCTCGTCATCTTGTTAGCTTGTTTGTGACCACGCCTTGTTTTTCAGTGTATTTAGGAGTCTGTGTTTGCACACCCCGTTTGTCGGTCAATGTTGATGTTACTTCCGTTTGTTTAGTCTTATGCTCATTTCTTGCTCCCGGTTTTGTTTATTTGTTATCGTTTGAAGTGTTTTGTTTAATAAACTTTATTTATTCAGTTGCTCCGGTTCTTCTCCTCGTCAATCATCACTCCTCCACCCAGCCAGTTTGTGACAGATTAAGGCCAGTTGTCTAGCACATAGAAAATTTGTGACCCTGGACCACAAAACTAGGGTCAATTTTTCGAGATTTATGCTTTATCTAAAAGCTAAATAGATAATTCCAAAGATTGATACAAAGATTGTATGGTTTTCAGGACAATAGGATAATATTTGCCATGATACAAATATTTAAAAATCTGAGGGTACAAAAAAAATTAAAATTAAGAAAATCACCTTTAAAGTTGTCTAAATTAAGTTCCTAGCAATGCATATTACTAATCAAAAATTAAGTTTTGGTATATTTATGGTAGAAAATGTACAAAATATTTTCATGGGACATGAAACATAAAATGCATAAAAGAAAAATCTGTAATTTTGACCCATACAATTTATTTTTGGCTATTGCAACAAATATACCCTTGCTACTTAAGACCGCTTTTGTGGTCTAGAGTCACATTTATATAATTTAAAACTGAAAAAATGCAAAAACAATTGATCTTTAATTTTACATATTTGTAACATTTTGATTATAATGAAATAAAATATAATAGCCAACCTTTTTTACGCTGAAGTAAGCCTATGGGTGAGACTTTTGTTCATTAGCCACTATAGGGAAATAACGAAAAGAATAACAACGTGCAGTAAATGGTAAAACTGTTTGCACTACACAATTAAGAAACACATTAAAATAATATGGTAAGACACAACAATTTGCAATATCAAGCTGCAAAATTAGATGTTTTGTACAGCTAAAAATAGCTGGACATGGATGAGACCGGAAGCCAGACCCATAACATTTGCAAATGGCTGCACCTACTCTTAAGGAAAAAAAAAAGGTGGATAGCATTTGACACACACACACACACACACACACACACACACACACACACACACACACACACACACACAGCTCCAATGTAGTACTCATAGTACTCAGTACTCTGTGTCTTAGTACTCAAAGACACTCAAAGCGTTCACTGCTGCCAATGTTTGGAAGAGAAATATGCATTAAATAGTTTGGGTTGAAAGAAGGATGTGCCATTGTTTAAAACAACAATGTGGCACAGTATGCTGCATCCAGCTAGTTGGTTGTTTGCTGGGAGCATGCTGCTTTCTTACAGCGCCTTCTGTGTTCCTTTCAGAAAGTTGTGATGGAGGAAAAGCGAGAGCTATCTTACACCATGCTGGCATCCATTCTAAACCCTACATGGGTCATGTGGAGTACAATGAATCAACAATGAACTTTGACCTTGTAGGCCTTATTCTCTTATCGATTAGGATTTGTGTGAAGTTGCATAGTGTACTGGAATGTCAAAAGTACTATGCTGACACTGAATTATGATACAAATGTAATGATATGTATTAGCTTTAATATGTATTAGATTAAATATTACTATAAATATTCCAATAATATTACTAAAAATAATATTAGATGGATAGGTTACCCAAAAATGAAAATTCTGTTATTAATTACTCACCCTCATGTCATTCCAAACCTATAAGACCCTGTTTATCAGATATTTTTGATGATAACCAGAGCTTTCTGACACTCTATAGACAGAAAGGATCCTTTCATGTTTTTACAGGTTTGGAACAACATGAGGGTGAGTATTTAAAGACAGAATTTTCATTTTTGGGTTAACTAACCCTTTAAAATGCAATAAATTATTATATTATATGTGACCCTGGACCAGTCTTAAACCAGTCTTAAGTAGCACAGATATATTTGTAGCAATAGCCAAAAATAAATTTGCTTTTATGCCAAAAAAAATAGGATATTAAGCAAAGATCATGTTCCATGAAGATATTTTATAAATTTACTACCATAAATATATCAAAACTTAATTTTTGATTAGTAATATGCATTGCTATAAGAACTTCATTTGGAGAACTTTAAAAGGCAATTTTCTCAATGTTACATTTTTTGGCACCCTTAGATTCCAGATTTCCAAATAGCTGTATCTTGGCCAAATATTCCTCAATTGAAAGCTTATTTATTTATCTTTCAGATTATGTATAAATCTCAATAAAAAAAAGATCCTTAATTTACCTTTTGTGGTCCAGAGTCACAAATATTACTACTGCCATAATATTACTAAATGCAACATTAAAATGCAATAAATAATTATATTGTACTATATTTTACAGAGACAGCTGCTGAAATTTCACTGGTATTGGTATCAGCTACTGAAAGTGGTTAATGATAACCCTATAGCGTAGAATGAAGTGTTTTGTCTGACCACACACACATAGATTCATAGACAGACTGCTCTGATTCACTAACCCCAACCAAAGCTAGTACCACCTTTCCCCTCTTCTTCACCACCTCATCACATTGGTAACTATGACAACCACATCATTCTCACCAATACATGTCTCTGTTTCTGCTCTGTATTCATCTCATACTAATGTCACAGTGTGTCCTCTTCTGTAAGAACCTTTCAATAGTAGGTTATAGGGGATCTCTGGAAAAGCCATTGAACTGCAATTTAACGTCACTATATTGCTCACCCGAACCCTCTGTCTTTCCACCGTGAACTGTTCCTGAGAAGCAAAACCAATTATAGCTTTTACAAATCAGATCCTTCAATTTCATGGTTTGCTTAACAAACGGAAGCATCCCCGAGCAGAACGGATGAATATTCACGATAAACATAGTAACAATCAAGTAAACAGTCCTTTATTACAGATGTAGGCAATAATATCATATCTTACGAGTGCACAATCTCACATTTAACCCTTAAATGCATACCTCAGGTCTTTAGCGACCCGGGACGTCATTTACTACCCTCTCCCTCCTTAATTTTTTAAGTTTGGCATCAGCTTTCTTGGTATTCCTCAATCTATTCATTATAAACAATAAAACAAGAAAAAATAATAAAATATAAAAGAATGGCTGTTTTCTGATTAATTTTTTGTAAAAAAAAAAAAATGTATAGAGTTGCTAGAGACCTGAGGTATGTAATAGTGTAAGTGTATTTTTCGTGCATGAAAATATGTAAATATCTGATGGCTAAATACATGCAATTCTCCATTATTCCTTGAGGTGGCACTGTTTGATAGACAATAATGACGTAATGTTTCACTCATAATTATCGCAGGCATAAAACAAAAGAATATCATCAGCAAAATTTGAATTGGTTTGTATGACTTTACTGTATGCAATAAAATATAAATGTTACTATCATTTGATGATGGATGTGATGAATAGGCTACCAGCGATAAGAATAATGATCTTGAAGTTATTGAAAACGATAGTTTTGAGAATATGGTTGAGATCGCAAATATGAGCCAGATGCTGAATGTACTGTGGAAGTGTGCTCTGACTGTTACCGCGATGGTAAAAATCATCTGCTCAAATTGAACCCTTTTAAGCTTCAAAAGGTAACAAAATATGCTCATTTTTATTCTTCTGTAATTGTTCTTAAAATATCAAGGGAGGTTTTTGCTATTGCAGCAGTTAGAGATTCATTCTTGCTTGATATATATGTCTGGGTCGCTAAAGACCTGAATATGTAATAGTGATTGGTGAGGCAGTCATGCATTTAAGGGTTAAGGGGACATTGTATGTTTAATGAAATGTCTGTAATATACTTTGGTTTAAATTCCTTGTCAAAAATGTCTCTTTTCAAAGCGACCCATTTCGGTGCATGTCTCTTTAAAGGAGAAGTTCACTTCCAGAAAAAGAATTTACAGATAATGTACTCACCCCCTTGTCATCCAAGATGGTCATGTCTTTCTTTATTCAGTCGTAAAAAAAAATATGTTTTTTGAAAACATTTCAGGATTTTTCTCCATATAGTGGACTTCAATGGTGCCCCGAGTTTGAACTTCCAAAATGCAGTTTGCGGCTTCAAATGATCCCAAATGTAAACGATTCCAGTCAAGGAAGAAAGGTCTTATCTAGTGAAACATTCGTGTGTGTGTGTTTTTTTTTTTTCTTTTTTTTTTTTACAATTTATATCACTTTTGACCTCAAACGCTTGTCTTGCTCTGTTTTTTCCTGTTTCTTCCTGTCTTTAACAGGAAAAAAAAACTGTTCAGGCAGAGCAAGACAAGATGAGCATTTGAGGTTAAAAAGTATATAAATTGTAATAAAAAATATAAATAACTGATCGGCTCACTAGATAAGACCCTTCTTCCTCGGCTGGGATTGTTTGAAGCCACATTTAAACTGCATTTTGGAAGTTCAAACTCGTGGCCACCATAGAAGTCCAGTATATGGAGAAAAATATGAAATATGAAATTGACATATTTTCCTCAAAAAACTATTTCTTTAAGAACGAAAAAAGAAAGACATGAACATCTTGGATGACAAGAGGGTGAGTACATCATCTGTAAATTTTTGTTCTGGAAGTGAACTTCTCCTTTAAATGATAATGAGCTACTGCTCACTACTGCTCTTTTGTCGCTACAGCTGCTCGAGTGTGGAGAAAATGATGGAAATTTGCTAATACGGGACAGTCCATCAGAGTCTGTGGGCGGAGCCTGAACAGTATGATGTCACACTGCTCAAAAAATCAAAACAGCTTGATATTTAAGATTATTTAGCTTTTATGTTGATTAAAAAAAAGGAGTAAATGGATTTTTATCATTGTAGGGTGGGTGTGTATTGTAGTTTTTGTGAATGTGTTTCTGCTCTTCTGTATAGTATAGTGTAAATCCAGTACTCTGGGCCAGTGTTCAAAGAGTGCTGACATGCTGATATAATATGCAGATCTGTGTGTTTTTGCCTTCCCTCACTGTGCAAACTGAATTGCATATTTTTTATTTCTTTTCTGACCCAAGTAATGTATTCCAGGGTCATATGGTAGACGATGAAATGCTGCATTTGTCTGATGATAGATGGCATGCCTTTATGTACATGTCACTGCATTTGATTTCAATGTGTAAATGAATTAATACAAAAATGCTTGAGAGGCAAAATGTTTATGTTTTGCTCCCACATGCCAACATATTGCTGCAAAACAAACATTAATGAATACACAGCCATGAATGTATGTATGTATGTATGTATGCGTGTGTGTGTGTGTGTGTGTTTTTGTGACATATCAGGACACAAATTGGTGTAATAACATGGGTATGACATAGGTATTACAAGGAGAGGGTGACTTATGAGGACATTGCCCATGTCCCCACTTTTCAAAAGGCTTATAAATCATACAGAATACGTTTTTTTGAGAATGTAAAGATATGCACAGTCTCCTGTGAGGGCTAGGTTTAGGTGTAGGGAAGGTGTAGGGTGATAGCAAATATCGTTTGTACAGTATAAAAACCATTACGTCTATGGAATGTCCCCACAATTCACAAAAACAAACATGTGTGTGTGTGTGTGTGTGTGTGTGTGTGTGTGTGTGTGTGTGTGTGTGTGTGTGTGTGTGTGTAATACAGCTCTGCTGCATTCTGGGTTTCAAAGCCATATGGGTTTGAAATGACATGGGGTAATTATTGCTTTCATAAGAAAATTAACAGCAAACCCATTCATTTAAAATGAATGGTTATGTTTCTGAGAATCATACAATTACATTAGCTATTTAAAGAATTAGTTCACTTCCAGAATAAAAAATTTCCTGATGATTTACTCACCCCTATGTAATTCAAGATGTTCATGTCTTTCTTTCTTCAGTCGAAAAGAAATTAACGTTTTTGAGGAAAAGGTTGAAGGTCCACATTGCAGTTTCAATGCAGTTTCAAAGGACTCGATCCCAGCTGACAAATAAGGGCCTTATCTAGCAAAACGCTCTGTCATTTCATAAAAAAATATAAATTTATATACATTTTACTCAAAAATGCTTGTCACAAAGAACGTGTAAAGAAAGACAAACGCCCTTTACGAAAAAGGTAAAATGGACGGATGTAGGACTGTTACGATCCATCAATTATAATCGACTACTGTATTTGGTTTTTAAAAATCCTCAATTTCATTTTGCCCACGCTGAGTAACGTTAAGTGGCGCATTTCATGGATGATAATTCATGAAATGTTAGACTGCTTTCCAAGATTGCATTATATATTCAACCCATTTAAAAATCATAATTAAGCGTAATTGTGAATTCACAAATGCTACGACTTAGTTAAATAAATATGCGATGCAGGTTTAATATATGTGCGTCTATTATTTACATGCGTGTAGGTTACGAATGTGCGTCTCACAGCAGCTCCGTTCACAATATGCTGTGCACCACATGAACTGTTATCATTTACATGTGTGGAGCATCTCAAACTCCATCTCTGCATTTTGTTGTGAGTTTGGGTTTATTATAACATTAATCTGGGAACACAACGTGCGCCATTTCATCAGATTTGTAAGGTAAGTCATTTATAAAACCTGCGCAAACTCAGGAAAATACATCAATATCTTTCTCATTTTGCTAACGTTAAGTGTTCATCGCAATTTCAAAATAAAAGTTTAACACTCAAAGTTTACACATTTTGATATCCACATATTCATTAAATTACTGTGGTTATAGCATTTCTGTGGCAAAGATATGGCCAAATATTAAAGATTAAAGGTTGTATCAGCAATTTCAAGCCTGAAGCATAAAGTGTCACTTTCAGCTGACCTTTCTTCACGATCCGCTCGCTGCCTGCCCCATAAATTGTCTGTAAAAAAAAACGCATCTCTGTGGTCAGCCTAGGGTCCGAGATATGCCAAAAAAACAATCGGTGCTACCAACGATTGCACAGCAAAACAAACAGTGTTCCAACCAATCACCGTCAGGGGGTTGGTCTTGTGGACTTTCGCTCTGCCTCCCTCACAACCCTGCACCAGTAGGAAAGTCCACAACACCAACCCCTTGACGGTGATTGGTTGGAACACTGTTTGGTTTGCTGTGGAAACGTTGGTAGCACCGATTCCATATCTCGGACCCTAGGCTGACCACAGAGACGCGTTTTTTTTTTACAGACAATTTATGGGGCAGGCAGCGAGCGGATCGTGAAGAAAGGTCAGCTGAAAGTGACACTTTATGTTTCAGCCTAGAATCGCTGATACAACCTTTAAGTGGTCATTTGACTTAAATGTTGTTTAGTCAATATTAAACAAGGATTAGAACGCACACGGAAGTGTGAAAACCATCGTCAGGCTGTTGGCACCCTCTGCAGGCCTTTGTAGCTCTATTGTTTATAATACATTATTTCAACAGTTATTATTGCCTCATTGATATTTAATTATTGCCAATTAATTGATTTTAATAAAAAAATAAAATGTTCTTAAGTAAAAAAAATTGTGTGAAATTAGTAATTTAGATTAATTGATTAATCTATATCTACTTTTTCAAAGTGATTACGCAATACGTGAAGCCGTGTATCTCAGTGGTAGTGGAAGACGAGCATTTGTGGCAGATGACAGATCATTTCACTACATAAGACCCTTATTCCTCTGCTGGGATTGTGTACAGCCTTTTGAAGCTGCATTAAAATGGCAATTTGGACCTTCAACCTGTTGATCCCCATTGAAGTCCACTATATGGAGAAAAATCTGGGAATGTTTTCCACAAAAACTTTTTTTTTTTTTTTTTTTTTTTCTAACTTGGATGACATGGGGAGTAAATGATCAGGAAATTTGTATTCTGGAAGTGAACTTATATATTTAAACTATATTTTTACAGTTTACATTTGCCATCTCTGAGTGGATTTTTTCAATCACTCTGGTAAAAATGTATATGTGGCATGCATCAAAGAAACTCACTCAGTCATGATATTTTTTCATTTTACACTTGAAAATTCTTATTGGTAGAAGAGCTCAGGCTAACAGCACAGATTTGATACTCTTTAGTTCTTCAAAGCTTTACTGCAACAGAGACAAATTTGCCAATATGATTGGAAACTGCAGCTGCACTTTTACAAGTGTGTGCCTTAGGATCAAGGATTAAGATGAAACTTCAAAATATACAAAAAAATACTCGATAAGTGTAAACATTTTGGCCAAGCTGAAATATTCAGATACAGTTTTAGAAACTCACCTGTATATGATGCAGGCACTGTTACGACACGTGTCACAGTTGGCTGTATCCTGCCCAGTTCGATAAGACAGTCTGTGAAAAAATAGTCCAGAAACAACAGAATTAATAACTCAAAGGGATCGTTCACAGAAAAAAAAAATACATTTTAAAATATATTAAAAACATTTATTATAATAGATACCCTAATATTTCACAATACTGCTGTTTTATTGTATTTTTGATTACAAAAATACAGCTATGGTAGGCATAAGGTATACAATTATATTTAATTCAATAAAAGGTTTTCATTGATTTACAGCCTTAATTATTTCTTCTGCATTGTTGTTTTTTAATCTGCCTCTTGCAGATTATTGCTTTATTCTGCCCTGCTCTCAGGATTTCTATACATTATTTCATGATGGAAGACACCAGGATTGAAATCCCTGTATCTATCCGCTGTTCATTTGTGGCCCTTGGGCCTCAGCAGCATTAATGTATGTACAAGGGGATGATGGATCATGCACTAGCCTGGCATACTTGAAGTGGTTTTGATATATTATTTGTGTTCTAATGTGGCACTGTGACACATGCCTAGCATTTCTCCAGAGACAATAACAGGGCTGCACCCAGCAGCCATGCAGTTATGCATTTTCATTAAAGCTTAATGAAAGCCTAATTGGATCACTTTATCCCTCTGAGCGCTCAAGTGTCAGGATGGTCATTGATATTCTGCATTCGGTTCGATCTGACGTTGCTGAGGAGTTCACAGCGACAGTGGTTACACACATTATGTCCAAGTGTTGTAGAGTGATGTTTTGCTGCAGCAATGCAGTCGGCACGAACAACACAGTTCAATATGATCTGGAATAAATGGGAATGAGATGAGATTCAACCTTCCTCTTGGCAGAAGCACTGGAGAAGAATTATCCTAAAGGTCAGAAAGGGCAAGGAATTATTGGTAGCCAATGTGATAATGAGGTCT
>NC_133381.1:37586221-37644729 GCF_049309525.1 Garra rufa
CAGTATAGTCTGTTTACAGAAAAAAATGACTCTTATGAGCCAGTTCATTTTTATTGAATCAAAAACATACTGCACAACCAGTGGAGTCTGATTCCTGAACGAATCACTTATATGTTCTTTGCAGTGAATCAAGACACACATTGCAACTAGTATAGTTTATTTTTAATGAATATGGCATATGGTGCAAACACTGTTTGTTTAGTCTGTTTACACAAAGAGTGACTCTTATGAGTTGGTTCATTTTAGTGAATCAAAACACCCAGTGCAACCAATGAAATATGTTTAGAGAACAATGACTCTTTATAAGTTGGTTCCTCTTTAGCAAATCATAAACATACGGTGCAACCAATGTAGTTCATTAACATGAACAATGACTCTTATGAGCCAGTTTGTTTTAGTGAATCAAAAACATACAGAACAACCTGTGTAGTCTGATTTCTGAACTACTGACTCTTATGAGCTATTTTTTTAATGAATTAAAAGCATATGGTGCAAACACTGTCTGTTTAGTCTGTTTACAGAAAGAGCGACTCTCATGAGCTGGTTCATTTGAGCAAAAAAAAAAGCAGCGCAACAAATGTGATTTGTTGCAGAACAAAAACTCAGTTGACTTCCTTTTTTGTAAATCATAAACACACCGTGCAACCAGTGTAGTCTGATTCCAGAACTACTGACTCTAAGTTCTGACTCTGAGTTAATTCTTTTCAATGAATTAAAAGTACATAGCACAAACACTGTCTGTTTAGTCTGTTTACAAAAAGAGTGACTCTTAAGAGTTGGTTCAGTTGAGCGAATCAAACAGTTTCAGTTTGGTTAGAGAACAGTGACTTTTATAAGCCTGTAGTTAATCAAGAACATATGGCACAAACAGTGTAGTCCAATTCCTGAACTAATGACTCTTTTGCGCAAATTATTTTTAATGAAAAAAACATATTGTACAAACTGTTAAGTCTGTTTACAGAAGGATGGACTCTTATGAGTTGGTTCATTTTGAGCGAATCAAAGCACCCAGTGCAACCAATATAAATTGTTTAGAGAACAAAAACTACTTGGTTTCTTTTTGGTGAATCATAAACATAAGGTACAACCAGTGTAATCCATTTACAGAACAAATTACTCTTAAAATTTGCTTCACTTTTGCGAATCAAAAGCACAATATGCATCCAATATAGTCAACTTACTGAACAACTGATTTTTTTTAAAGGAGAACTCCGGTGTGATTTTGACCTAAAGTGTATTGAATCATGATACCGAGTGTGAACGTACCTTGCATATCTCATCTCGTCTTGTCCACTGCTGTCCGAAATCTGGGGTCAGTTAGCCGATGCTCACAACAGCTTGTCAATGAAAGTCAATCGGGCATCGAAGGAGCCATGTAAATAAATCACTGTTTTACGCCATTTACGAGGCACAAAGTAGCTCCACACTTCATTGGTAGACTTCCAAGGGCCCTGACATTTAAAACGAGACATTGAGAACTCATAAAAAGCACCGGTAGTTTATTTACAAGTAGATTTATACAGACAGTAACTGCAAGAAGTTTAGCGCCCGCCGCCATCTTAAATGTAGTCACGATAAGTCGAGTGTCGAGCACCAAGGAAACTACAACCTGATACGTTGATAAGCTGATAAATTCCTTGGTGCTCGACACTCGACTTATCGTGACTACATTTAAGATGGCGGCGGGCGCTAAACTTCTTGCAGTTACTGTCTGTATAAATCTACTTGTAAATAAACTACCGGTGCTTTTTATGAGTTCTCAATGTCTCGTTTTAAATGTCAGGGCCCTTGGAAGTCTACCAATGAAGTGTGGAGCTACTTTGTGCCTCGTAAATGGCGTAAAACAGTGATTTATTTACATAGCTCCTTCGATGCCCGATTGACTTTCATTGACAAGCTGTTGTGAGCATCGGCTAACTGACCCCAGATTTCGGACAGCAGTGGACAAGACGAGATGAGATATGCAAGGTACGTTTACACTCGGTATCATGATTCAATACACTTTAGGTCAAAATCACACCGGAGTTCTCCTTTAAGCGAATCAGAAACACACACCACAACCAGTGTAGTTTGTTTAGAGAACAAAAAAAAACTGTGTAGTCCATTTACATAACAACATAATCTTATGATTTGGTTATCTTTTGTGAATCAAAACCACAATAGGCAATATGCAAAATATGACTAATGGTTCAGTTCCTTTTAATAAATCAAAAACATTTTATCTTACATCTAATGGATAGACTTGATCAGTGCTTACTGGCTGTTTGTTTACATTAAGTGTACCTAGAGTTACATTTAAATTTATTAATGAAATCTTCTCATTATTTAGCAATAAAATTGTATTTATTTTGTCCAAATATTTATTTCCTAAATATATAAAAACTTGAATCTAACCTGCTAAATTCTTTACGATTCTCTTCCCGATGTTTGGCCATATAAAATTTGCTGCGAATGCTTGAGAATTGCTGTGTGGGTGCTATGGTGTTCAGAAGGTTTTTTGTGTACCTCAGCAGCACTAATAAGCATCGCTGACTGATGCTTAATTGCGTTGTCGTGTATTGTGCATGCTTGGAAATCCACTATAAGTGTAAAGGAATCCAAATGCCCTCAAACCACAGCAGTGCATGCCTTGTGAAATCCCATTTTCATCCAGACACTGACAATCTGTTGCTGTCTGGATAGGCTGTGGAAGTCATTGACACACTAATGAGCCAGTCGTGATAATGATTAAAAAGCAGTTCAGGCGGCTGGATCTCCATTTGGAAACATCACCCAGTGACTGTCCTTGGAAAGTACTGCGGCAAAAAAAGCTGCTTTTGTCGAATATAATGGTGAAATGAGCCTCGGCGAGCAGAACAAAATGTGTTAAAGTACTTGTGGAGAAAATGATATATTGTTGGTCATTTGAAGCATCAGCAAAGTTGAAGCAAAACACAAACTTCATTTATTCCTCCTCGACAATTATCTTGCAATTGTCTCCGTAAAAAACAAGAAACTCATGCCAGCATTTGTTTTTTTAGTATTGCATATATAATGGAAGTGTATCACAACAAATAAGATAATATACACCACCGTTCATAAGTTTGGTATAGGTGTGATATAGCAAAATGCAGCAAAAATGTGAAGGTGACATAGAATGGAAAACTGTATGTACCTTGGCATAGTTGAATAATAACAGTTCAGTACATGGACATGACATACCATGAGTCTTAAACACCATCGTTTCCTCCTTATATAAATCTGGTGTTTGCCAAAGACCACTAAAAAAGAGGCCAATTCCAACATAACACAGACTATGATGTAATAGTCGCAATCATTAATAGTCACGCCCCCAACATTTGCATAGCCCAATCATCAGACGTTCTCATGGCAGATCATGGGAATAAATGTTATGTTATGTTATGTTATCACTTACCACATAAACAGAGTAAGAAGAGGATGCGTGGGCGATGGTGAATGATTTGCAGATCCTGATCACCGCTGACAGCATCTAAACTTGTCAAATATACTAAGTACTGCCACTGTAGTATAATGTTACACAGGGCATCTGCGACTGCAAATCTCAAAAGTGAAACTAAAAAGTTATCGTGCATTCAAAACGGCAGTTTCAATGCCCCGCATATTAACAGCGGCTCGATCTCCTTAAAGGATAACTATTGCCAAAATGCAACCTGGGCTGTTTTCTTTCCTGTAAGCGAGACAAACTTGTGTCTAAAATCATAATTACGACAAACGAGCCGTTTTTGAGATTGACCATTCAGTTTGTAGTCAATGGCCGGTGAATGGGAATACTAGGGGCATAAATTTGAGCGCATCAAAATCAATATTTTTACAACACTAAGAAGACTCGACACACCATGAAACTTTGCTTGAAGTATCGCCTGGGTCTCTACACATGAACTCGAGCATTGAGAACATTGTTTGTGTACACCGAGTTTACTAAAAAGAAAGGTTTTGAACAACTCACTTTCACTGTTTGAGTTTCCGCTCGCGGCCGTCTTGCCAGTCAAGAGGTGTCGATCTCCGAATGCGAGGATGGATAGCTCCTAAAGCATATTTCCATATAAATGCACGGCTAATTAGTTGTTTTGTCTCAAGTGAAAAACAATATTAATATTAACCTAGTTGTAAAAAGAGCCTCATATAAGACTAATATTTCGTCCTATGGAGTCCAATCATTTGCATTCGGAGATCGACACTTCTTGACTGGCAAGACGGCTGCGAGCGGAAACCCAAACAGTGAAAGTGAGTTGTTCAAAACCTTTCTTTTTAGTAAACTCTGTGTACACAAACAATGTTCTCAATGCTCGAGTTCATGTGTAGAGACCCAGGCGATACTTCGAGCAAAGTTTCATGGTGTGTTGAGCCTTCTTAGTGTTGTAAAAATATCGATTTTGATGTGCTCAAATTTATGCCCCTAGTACTCGCATTCACCGGCCATTGACTACAAAACGAAATCACGGTCAATCTAAAAAATGGCTCGTTTGTCGTAATTATGCTTTTAGATATATGTTTGTCTCATTTACAGTAAAAAACAAAACAAAAAAAAACAGCCCAGGTTGCATTTTGGCAATAGTTATCCTTTAATTAAATATATATTTTCCTCCATGTGTTTCTTTCCTGCTGCGCTGCTAAATGAGCTGCTCTGTGAAACAGCCAATCAGAGCAGAGCCCATCATTATTATTCATGAACCTTCCAAATAAGGTAATAACATACATTCTAGGGACAAATCCTAGGGTTGTAAATGGACTTGTAAAACCATTTTTGGACAGCGCCGATAGCCTTGTGGACACACGTTGACATACAGCGCAGTTGCACTCCGGGCGTCCCGTGTTCGAATCCTGACTCAAGGACTTTTCCTGATCCCGCCCCCCATCTCTCTCCCACTTTGCTTCCTGTCAAGTCTGATCTGTCCTATCGTAATAAAGGCAAAAATGCCAAAAAATAAAAATAATTCTGGAGAATTTTTGCCCTTACCTAAGTGATATACCTTCTATGTAGATATCAGAGAACAATTTAAAATACTGTATCAATGCATTCTATGGCACCTTTAAATACCGTGAAACAATTCAAATTTTCTATTTTAATAAAATATTTGACCCTGAACCACAAAACCAGTCATAAGGGTCCATTTTTAACTTGAGATTCATACATCATCTGAAAGCTGAATAAATAAGCTTTCCATTGATGTTTGTTAGTAGAAAAATATTTGGCCGAGATACAATTAATCTGGAATTTGACGGTGCAAAAAAAATTGAAATATTGAGAAATCGCCTGTAAAATTGTCCAAATTAAGTTCTTGGCAATGGATATTGCTAATCAAAAATTATGTTTTGATTTATTTATGGTAGAAAATTTTCAAAATATCTTCATGGAACATTACTTATATCCTAATGATTTTTGGCATAAAAGAAAAATCAATAATTTTGACCCATACAATGTATTTTTGGCTTTTGCTACAAATATACGCGTGCTACCTAAATGAGAAGTTTACTACCTATTTGAAATTTCATATTTCCATACAAATATGTGGATTCCTATTGATGTATGGTTTCTTAGGATAGAACAAAATTTGGCCAAGATTAGTTGGCCAGCTATTTGAAAATCTAAAGAAATTCACCTTTAAAGTTGTCCATATTACTAATCAAAAATTAAGTTTGGACATATTTATGGTAGGAAATTTACAAAACATCTTTATGGAACATGATCTTTACTTAATATCCAATAATATTGTTGGCTATTGCCACAAATATGCCCATGCAATTTACGACTGGTTTTGTGGTCCAGGGTTACATTTATTTATTTATTTAAACAATTTATTAATTTTCATATTTAAAAAAAATATATATATAATTCATTTTCCCAATAATATTTCCCAAATTCAATCTTTCTTTGATTCTAACTGCTAATTATATAATAACACTGGATTTATGTGATTTTTACATACTCTGGTCCTAAATTCTGTTAGACACAGATGATATGGTGTGGCCCTGTAGTATTTTCCTACTGCCAACTCCAACCTGCGAAAGCTAACTAACTGGCTAAAATTCCAGGTGCAGCACAACTCTATCAGCACTAAAAGCTGGCTTAACACCTAAAGGCTGTACCCCGGTGTTCCAGAGGCATCCATGCCAGGGCTCCAGAGTGCTTGGCATTTTAAGCTCTGCCCACCCTGGCTGTCAGCAACATGCAGACGCTTTGTTTGCACTAAAAGCGCTGCACTCAGACAGAGAGGAACATCAAACCCTTGGCTCTGGCTGGTTTAGCCCAGGGAGACTGGCTGGGCTTTCATATGCCCACACTGAGCCACTCATGGTTTCTGAGCTCAGCTGCTCTGATGACACCTAGCATGTGGGAGTGCAGGCACGGAGGTCCTGCCTCTAATAATAGGCCCCACACTCATTGTGAAAGATGGGAGCTACACATACACACAAAAACAGACTCACTTTCTCTTTCCGAAGATGAAAGGGCTGCCTGATGAGGCGCTGCTAATTGAGGCTGTTTGAGTAGTGGTTTTGTGCTCTGAAAATACACCATGCTTTTTTCACTCCTGGCTCGGGATTAGAACGAAGTCCGGCGCTCCTTAGACGGCGAGTTAGGCTTGAGGGCCATTACCTGCCCAAAGCAATGCCTGAAGGACTTTAAGTGCTGAGGCTGTGAGTTTTAGACCAGTTCTGAGTGGCCATTTTGACTCATTTCAGGGGATTTTGAGGGTGACATACTGTATACACAAATTCAGCCATCTGCTGTTTACAAGATCTCTGCCATACTAAATGGGCAATAATATGGTAAATGTAAAGTGGCTACCTTTTAGAAAGGGATCCTAACTGACAGCTCACTGAGCCCAGCAATAAAAATATCATGGACCAATCTTACCTTAGAAAATAATGCCATTGTCAAGAACTTTTGGGTTTCTCACAACAGTCTACATAGGACTTGTGTTTGGATAGTTTTCAAACAGCAATTTCAGCGAAATTACCCAGAATCATGGTCAAATGTTCACTCATAATAGGCCAGAGAGGATACAAGCCTTTTTTGTCAGTTGGAATTGCTTTTGAGGCTTTAGATGGATTTGCCTTGATTTTGATTTTTAATCACATTATGACCTAATTTAACAATAAAAAAGCAATGCATCAAATAAAAATGTCCCAGTTTATTCCCAAATCCATAAAGAAATAATATCTAATCCAATTAGTAGCGCTTTATTAAGCTGTTTTTTAATAATAAATTATTTTTAAAAATGGAGCAGACAACTTGTATATTCTAGGGATGCTCTGTAAAGTTTTTTCATGAGCGAATGAATATGTTTTACATTTTAACATCAACCAATTGTGGTAAATTCAATTGTTTTTAAAAATATATTATTAAGATAACTTAAAGGATAACTTCACTCCAAAATTAAAATTTCTAGATAATTTATTCAACCCCATGTCATCCAAAATGTTTTTGAGGAAAACAATCCAGGATTTTTCTCCATATAGTGGACCTCAATGGGAATCAGTGGGTTGAAGGTCCAAATTGCAGTTTCAATGCAGCTTCAAAGGGCTCAAAATGATCCCAGCCAAGGAATGATAAAAAATAAAAATTGATATACTTTTAAATGTCTAGCTTGACTTCGACTTCTTAATTTGTGGTTAAGAAGTATAGAAATGTGTTTTTTGTTGTTGTTGTTGTTGTTTTTAGAAAATGATTGATCATTTCACTAGATAAGACCCTTATTCTTCGACTGGGATCATGTAGAGCCCTTTGAAGCTTCATTTAAACTGCTATTTTGATCTTTAACCTGCTGATCTCTATTGAAGTCCACTATATGGAGGAAAATCCTGGAATGATTTCCTCAAAAACCTTAATCGTCACATTATTGTGTCTTTGCTGAAACAAAGAATTCATTTATAGATAAAACATCTCCAAATATCATACAAAAACAGTAGAGTATTGCACTAGGGGAGATATAAATATTACTCATCTTAAAATTGTATAATTTTCAGCAGTTTTGAATGGATGACAGTAAAGTTTATCTTGTTGTTTAAGTTTGTTTTAATAATTTCATATTAAATAAATGATAATTTATGAAAAGAAGTGTTTAACAATAAAGATAATCTCTCTCATGCTATCTGTATATTATTAAGAGTTTTTTTCTGAATTTTTGCTATGTCACACCATAGGACAAATTTATGGTACAGTTCAGTAAAAATGTTAAAAAAATGATGAAAGATTTGACAAAGTTTATATTTCTCAAAGATCAAACTTCACACTACATAAATATATGCATTTCTTCTTCTTCTACTCATATATATAAATAAATATAAAAATCTTACTGACATCAAACTTTTAAACGGTAATGTACATGCATAAAAAAAAAACACACATACACCTAACACTCCTTTTGGATGTCTACTAGGGCTGGGCGATTTGGCCTAAAATCAAAATCTCGATTAATTGAACATTTTAACCCGATTACGATTAATGAACGATTATTTTATTCATTAGTAAAACTATATTTAATTATATTTAAATAATATTTATTTTTTGTCCTCATAGTTCACTGACAAGTTTTGTACAGTAAATATGCGCACATATTACAAGTGAGAGATTTTTGAATGAAGGGTGCACACACTATCTACTATCTATGATTATTTATTGAACATCAGTGTTGAACAACTGAAATTAAAGCACACATTGCTTAAAACGAAAAGTCACATTTTTCTTAAATTTGTGAAAATAAATAACTTGCACTTTTGGAAACAAAATAAATTTATAAAATAATAATAAATGTTAAAAGCAGAAAATAAGCAGTATCTCTTCTAAATAAAATTACTCTTGTATATCCTGTAAATACTTTTTACTGTATAAATACTGCTTAAGCTCTCCATTGACATGTCGGCGGAATAATGTAACGTAACGGAGCAGGGTCACGTGACTCCACACGCAGTAGTGTTTTTAAAGGGAAAGTAATTGAAATAATTGACCTGGAAAAATTATATCGATTATAGGTTCTGAATGTCGATTTCGATTACTTTTCGATTAATCGCCCAGCCCTATTGTCTACCAGTGATTAAGAGCTGCTAATATCTTCAGAACGCCCTCTCATCGACCTTTACTAAATAAACTGTCACGTTCTGTCCGGGCAACAGCTGAGGCAGGCACTTCTAAGCTTCTAGCATCCCAACCAGAAGAGACGTCCACTTAATGGAGGGGCATTATTAAACATGAGCAGCTCTGATTGTATCGAGTTCTTTCCTCTCATCGGGCGGCCCATCAGAGGCGGCAGAGAGAACGTGAGGCTGGCTCTGTGCCTGTGGAGCATCAGGTATTAGAGAATGCAGGATGACATCTGACACTGAAGTGTCCCTGCGCAAGTGGCTGTCAACAGGCACCAAAGCATCTTTTCACCTCATTTGCTTCCCAGGTTCCAATTTTAAAAGTCACCACAACCCTGAATTTTTGCCACTCACTATAGATTCTGACATGGAAATGGAGCTGAAGTGCATTTAAAATCTTTAAACAGTTGTTATAAATTGATGTTCATTGAGTTCACAGTGCCGGTTTGAACCAGTGTCGCACTAACACCATAAATGCAGTGAAATTAAAATATTCGAGCTGCTGAGTTGAATACATATTCCCTGCTGACTTCACACCTGCCTTTCATTCATAAATCAGGTATGACGGATCGTTTTAGAAATGCTTTGTTGTTTACGAGTGACCTTGCCTGCTAAATGAAGTATGGTGTTACAGAAGAGTAGCTCCAGCACATTTTCCAAACAAACATTATTCTTCCATCTTTGAAGAGTGACTACTACAGGCGATGAATTGACAGTTTGCTTAACCCCGCCTCCTTGTTTACTGTTGCAGCTCTGCAAATATATTTCATAGGAATGAGTTGGAGATTTATGTGAGCATATGATTGTCAGTTAAATGTTAAATTTTTCAAATTAAATGCGAAATGTTACATTTGTTTAAATTTAAATGGATTTTTTCTTATTTTATTAAATAATATAAAATAATTTAAGAGTTTCTAATTTAACTTGATCGCAAAATAAAATTGGCCAGAAAATTAAAGACAATTGACCTCAATTGGCTATAAATAAAATTGAGTTCAAAAGTTTTCATACACCTTGCAAAAGATTACACACACCTATCATACAAAATGCATGTTATTTTTTATTTAGTACTGACCTAAATAAGATATTTCACATAAAAGATGTTTACATATAGTCCACAAGAAAAAATAATAGTTTCATTTATAAAAAATGGCCCCCGTTCAAAAATGTACATACATTTGGTTCTTAATACTATATACTAACATAATATGTTGGTTTGTTTAGCGATAGTTGTTTATGAGTCCCTTGTTTATCCTAAACAGTTAAACTGCCTGCTGTTCTTCAGAAAAGTCCTTCAGGTCCCACAAATTATTTGGGTTTTCAGCATTTTTGTGTATTTGAACCCTTTCCAACAATGACTGTATGATTTTGAGATCTATCTTTTCACATTGAGGACAACTGAGGGACTCAACTATTACAGAAGGTTCAAATGCTCACTGATGCACGATCCATTAAGAGCCGTGCTCATAAAGTGGTAACAATTAATTGGATATTATACCTAAATGGGTTGATTTGTGACATTGCGTTTTCCTTCGAAAGTCACAGTAATGTGATTAAAAGGTGGAGAGACTGCATTTCAGAACAGAGGCAAATGTTTCACAATCAATTGAAAAGCGTCATTTAAACGCGTGAACAGAACTGTTTCTGATGTTTCTACAATGCATTCACTATTAGTTACTATCAACACTACAATGAACTGAAACAATTTGTAAAACGGTGTTTAATTAATCTCAGAGAAAATGCCAGGATGTTCTACATGTACATTCAGCAAAGCAGGTGACAGTTTAATAATTTACATCACACACTTGTCAAGGTTTTTTAGTGATTTGTCTAAGCAGGAAAACACTGCTTGTGTTCTCTGTGGGTATCTTGTGTCGCTAACATTATTGACCCATTTTGTTTTTATATAATCGATAATTAATTTGAGAAAACTATTCAAATGCTCACAATGAAAAGAAATCTTATTGATTTTACTGTGAACAATTCATCCATGCATATGTGCCTTTTTTAATCATAATATTTAATCAAAATGATAATCAAAAAGCTTGATCTTCTGATGAAACAACAGGCTTCTCTCTGGTGATGTTCATAGGACTTTTCCAATAATTTAATCTGCTTAAACCCATCCCTCCGCATTTAGATCTCTAATCAACAACCGATGAAAAAAACAAATAAGCCATCCTAGGATGTAGGTCACAATAAAAGACCTATTGATACTTAAGTTTAATTTTTTTAATTATTATTATTTTGTGTTGTTGTTGTTTACGGTTGTCACTTGATCAATTTTCCTATTTTTACATTTAAATTACATTAGCCTAAATGTGATTTTTATTGCTAATTTTTTTTTAAAACTGTACATTATACTGTTGTGATTACTAAATTCACTTGAAACATTTAAAATGATTGCTTTTAGTTTTTTTGGGAAAATAGTAGGGATGCACCGAAATAAAAATTCTGGGCCGAAACCAAAAATTCTGGTTGCACTTGTCCGAAAACTAAAACCGAAAATGGCTTTTAATAATTTTTTATTTTATTAAATATTATAAAATAATTTTGAAAGACTTTTTAATTTAACTCAATAAATTTATTGATACTGAATTTAAATACAAGGCAACAAAATAACCACACTATTACTGAAAGTAAAACAATAAAATTGGACAGAAAATATATAATATGAAATAGGCTATAAATACAGATGAGGTCAAAAGTTTACATACACCTGCAGAATCTGCAAAAAATGTTAATTATTTTAGGTCCCACAAATTCTTAGATTTTTCAGCATTTTTGTGTATTTGAACCCTTTTCAGTGACAGTATAATGTTGAGATTCATCTTTTTACACTGAGGACAACTAAAGGACTTAGGTTCAAAAGCTCACTGATGCTCCAGAAGGAAACACAATGCATTAAGAGCTTGAATGCAAAAACTTTTTGAATTTGAAGATCAGAATAAATTTAGCTTATTTTGTCTTCTGGGAAACATGTAAGTATCTTCTGTAGCTTCTGAAGGGCAGCACTGAATGAAAAAAATATATAATATTAAGGCAAAATAAGAAAAAATTCCATTTGGTTCAAAAGTTTACACCCCTGGCTCTTAATGCATCATGTTTCCTTCTGAAGCATCAGTGAACGTTTGAACCGTCTGTAATAGTTGCATAGGAGTCCCCCAGTGTCCTCAGTGCAAAAAGAATGGCTGTCCCCTCAAATAGTGCCCCTAAGAGTCCCAATTTCTGGCCATTTTTCTCTTTCTGAAAACTACCATTTTTGCCAGATGAAATTTTGCTGCATCCCTAGAAAATAGTATACAATATGTATACAATTATTTTTTTTCATTTTGTGGTGCATCCCTAGATACTGTTACACGTTTAATACACTGTGACAGATATAGACTGTGAACAGACACGTGATGTCACTCACTTTTTGCGAGGCTTACTTTATACTGTACCGTATTTCCCTTTTGTGTTTACAACTGATATCAACACAATGTTTCTTTAAGTTCCGACCAGAGAGTGGCAGATTCTCCAAGCTCTGATTAAAAACAGGTTCAATAGCCTTAGCACTCTGGTATTTTTGGTAATATTTTTTTTTCTTTCTCACATTGAGAAAACAAGCCTGCAACACAAAAACTGCACAAATACAGTTGAATAGTAAATGTGTTACATAAAGACTATGATGACTCACCCCTCTCGCTGTGCTTCTCCTCTTTCCAGCTCCTGAATGACCCCCAGCAGCACTTTGATGGTTTCTTGACTGGAGTTGATCAGAGTCTCCATGGCCTGAAGCCTGGCTTTCACATTCCCGTCGGCCCCGGGGAGAGCAATCAGCTGCCCCTGCGTGCCCTGCCGGGTCTCTAAGTTTTGGCCACTGTGACAGTGGGCCTGTATGTGGGCCTGGGACGAGCAACTCGCCGAATGAGGCAAAGCCTGAGACTGCGCCTGCAATCCATTCAGCTGCGTCGTGTCTTTTTTGCGTTTGCAGCTCCCTGAGGGACTCTCCAGGCATTCCACTTGTGTCAAAGATGTCCATGCAATAGGGCCGGAAATCTTTGAACAGTCACCCCTGACCTGCAGAGGTTGAGTCGGTGTGGTTGAGGAGGCACAGTTGGGCTGCTGGCCTGCCCCTGCCTCGCTTTCACCGTGTAATCCTTTGTGCTTGGCACCACTCCCCGGGACACTGGTGTCCCTCCTTGAGTCCAAGTCTGACAGATCAGGGCAGAGTTTCCCATCCGAACAGTCTGGCCCAGCACACAAGTCCTTAGCGTCGCTGCACTGCGGCGTAGTGTGGAGCAGCACTCGGGTCTGCTGCACACGTCCTTCGCACCTCGTCCCCCGTTCCCCGCCCTTCACATCACTCAAAAAGCCGTTGTTTTGATCTGGATAGTTCTCCACTAGAGCAGTGTGTTTGATGACGTTTCCCTTCTTACGCTCGAAGGGGAAAGTCTGGTAGCGCTTTTTCAAATCGGGCGAGGTTTGCACGCCTGTGCTCTTGGTGACGTTCGGGATGGAGCGGCGAGCCGGCATGGTCATGTACCTCCGGTGGATGACCTTGCAGGAAACAGAGCGGTCTCTGGCACCTCGGTGGGCGGCCTCATTCTGCGCCTCGCAGATGTCTTTAAAACGCACCTGCAGGGCTTTGTTTCGCTTGCGTACCGCGTCTGCTCCGCTCCGCTCCAACGAAGGACCACCGGACTCTGAGTCAGACTCTGAGCTTGACAGAGTGCAGCGGCCTGCCTCCTTACTGACCATAACTCCTGCAAGAGAGAAAGAGAGAGAGAGAGAGGAGAAAGAATGAGGGACAGCGAGAGCGTTTACAGTTAATAAAATGGCAGTGATTGCAGCTCAAGCACAGATGGCCTAGTTTTGTCTTTTCCTCAGCACACAACATCCTGGCAGTCAAAGCTTGGGGTTTTTTGTGGGCGCGTGTGTTTTGTTTAGCAGTGGAAGTCACAGCTGACACAGAGCGACCTGCATTCATGCTCTCTCATTACACTAAGGCTTCATCTCTCTAATGAGGCTGCCAGTACATGGGAGATGGGGGCTGAAGCACAGACTGCCAGCGAGACGGAACAGGGCCTTTGAGTCATCAGATATGAAATACGACTCAACACTTGATGGCAAATACAGAGACACAAGATAACATGACACCTGAATTAAGAGGAACAAAATGGTGTAAACATCAGAAATCAAAGATGTGTGCGCAAGTGCATAAGAATGATTCATAGTTTTCATTCAGATTTCATTCACTTTTTCGCAATTTGGAGCAAAATAAGTTGTGCATGTACAGAAAAATCCAATGCATGATGTGTGTGTGCTAAAAAATGCTGCTTTACCAGTCGGTGGACCGTGAATAATTTGTCAATTTGTCAATTTATTTTCCATTTCAACTATGGCTATGCAAAACTCACTGACAGTGCCTGGGTGAGTGGTTGCCAGGGCAATGCTATATGGTTGCAAAGGCGTCCTAAGTGGTTTTGATGCATTGCTACATAGTTTTCGGAGGCATTGCTAGGTGGTTACTAAGGTGTTATGTATGGTTGCTTGCTAGCCCAAGTCAAAAATATACACTACTTAAAGTGATATTCTGGGAGCAGTTGCGCCACCAGTACGCATGTTACTTAATTTAGCGTAAAAGGCCACTAGATTAGAACTTGCACACTAATAAATATTTGAAAGCTCTGCCATTAAACTTTGAAAGGAAAACGTAACCCTACGTATACAATAAATACTAAATGGTCATTCCGGCATAGTAGGGTCTTTTTTTTTCTGGTGAAAAGGATACTTAAATGAAGAAGAAAGCCAAAATATTAAATGTCATGGTATATTTACTAAGTAATTCATAGAGGTAATTTTATAGAGGGCGGTCTAAATGACAATTTTCATACGAGATTCAGAGCCAAATTACAGGGGGGTAAAAATGACTTCAGAAAGATGGCAGCATCATTATGTTATTTTTACACAGAGATTGGTAGGTCAATTAGTAAAATCTACTGACTTCAGCAATCTTTGATGCAATAAGTTAATGATGGCCGTTCAAAAATGGGGGAAAGAGCAATTTTCAAGTTTTTTTCTCCAAAGTTTGCATGCCTGTAACTCAAGAAGCATTAAAGATATCTTAATGGTCTTTTAGATATTAGGTCTTAACAAACTTTCCTTTTTGCATCTTCATTTTTCGGGACATATATGGTTTCCTTCCAGAGATAATGGAATTTCAACATGGCTCCAGGAGTAAACTGTTTTCGACCACTGAAAATGGGTATTATTCCACAATCTGAAAATTTAACTGTACTGAGATCACCATATCTCTGGGACTAAACAATATAGGGCCTTGAAAATGAAGATTCAAGAAGAAAAGTTTATTAAGAACTAGACTCTTAAAATATACTGAGATATATTTAATACTTCTTAAGTTACAGGCACACAAATTTTGGAAAAAGAATATGAATGGCACTCAGACAGGTATGTTCAATGCAGTTGTTTTGATAGAAGGAAAAGAGATACATTTTTAGTTTCAACATTATTTGTTCTTAATACATTCTTTTTTTAAAGAAAAGTATAATATTTATGCAAAGTGATTCACATTTGGCTTTTGACCACCAAAAATGTGTATAAATTAACAATTTACTCCTGAAGCCATATAGAAATTGGAGTATCTTTAGAACTGAATCATACAGTGCCTTAAAAATGAAGTGTTTCTATTTACATAGACATATAAATATATAAACAAACATATTTATTTCTACTGTACATATTATCAATATTATTTGTATATTTTAAATGTATTCTGTAATTATTTCAGTGGAAACACTGTTGACGTTTACCATTAGGTTATGATTGATTAAAACATCAACTATGACAGGATAAACCAAAAATGACTAAATTACACTTACTAGACTTACTAGATCAAGAAAGCTAGACATCATTTTATGCACTACTTTACAGAGGGCTTACAACCTGGTAGCTTAGTCTTGCTTAGAAGCGCTCACTGTTCCTTGACAAACTGCACAATTTGAAATATCATTCATGTCCGTTGTTTATTAGTAAGGATTATGAGTTTGTTCAAATCCCTAACACCACATATGAGCAATACTAATAGCAAAGCACCACTAATTATGGTTTAAATTACAGCTCAACACCATAACTCTGTTTAGGATCACTAATCTCAGATCACTGCACACTAATATTGTTCAGCAAATAAATGCCAAGTTCATACAATTTGTAACATGCCATGGAAAGGCTATACAATGTAAAATAAATGTTTGGCCTGTAGATAAATATAGCGCCAAGACAGTTTTCATTCTGTATCATATTCATTTCACTCAGCTGTGGTCCATCATTTACTATTAGTCATTGCAATGTCTGGCAGGCTCAGTAACAGGGAAGAATACAAATGGACACCTTGTCATCTGTCAGGCAGCAGCAGTGACTTTCGGTGTCTGATTTTCACTCCGTAAGCTTATCTGACTCGACAGTGATAACACTCATCCTCCTTGAGTCATTGAACTGCCCCCTCTAACGATTCAATCAGCATCTCAAAATAATGAGCCCGGTCCTCTGTCAATTTTTGGAGCTAATATGGCAGGTACTTTTAGCCAGGCTGCAGAATACGCAGTTTATCATGGCAGTGATTCTGCAACCAGGGTTAAACGAACCTCAGGCTGCTTCAGTCTGAGAGGAAGTCTGTTTTTTTTATCCACAGTATTGATTTTTTTTTTATTATTGTAATTAATTAAAACTATTAAAAACTATTAAGTCTTAAGTTGCACGGGTATATTTGTAGCAACAGCCAACAATACATTGTATGGGACAAAATTATCGATTTTTCTTTTATGCCAAAAATCGTTCGAATACAGGTCCTTCTCAAAAAATTAGCATATTGTGATAAAGTTCATTATTTTCTGTAATGTACTGATAAACATTAGACTTTTATATATTTTAGATTCATTACACACAACTGAAGTAGTTCAAGCCTTTTATTGTTTTAATATTGATGATTTTGGCATACAGCTCATGAAAACCCAAAATTCAAAAAATTAGCATATTTCATCCGACCAATAAATGAAAAGTGTTTTTAATACAAAAAAAGTCAACCTTCAAATAATTATGTTCAGTTATGCACTCAATACTTGGTCGGGAATCCTTTTGCAGAAATGACTGCTTCAATGCGGCGTGGCATGGAGGCAATCAGCCTGTGGCATTGCTGAGGTGTTATGGAGGACCACGATGCTTCGATAGTGGCCTTAAACGCATCCAGAGTGTTGGGTCTTGCGTCTCTTAACTTTCTCTTCACAATATCCCACAGATTCTCTATGGGGTTCAGGTCAGGAGAGTTGGCAGGCCAACTGAGCACAGTAATACCATGGTCAGTAAACCATTTACCAGTGGTTTTGGCACTGTGAGCAGGTGCCAGGTCGTGCTGAAAAATGAAATCTTCATCTCCATAAAGCTTTTCAGCAGATGGAAGCATGAAGTGCTCCAAAATCTCCTGATAGCTAGCTGCATTGACCCTGCCCTTGATAAAACACAGTGGACCAACACCAGCAGCTGACATGGCACCCCAGACCATCACTGACTGTGGGTACTTGACACTGGACTTCAGGCATTTTGGCATTTCCCTCTCCCCAGTCTTCCTCCAGACTCTGGCACCTTGATTTCCGAATGACATGCAAAATTTGAGCAACAGTCCAGTGCTGCTTCTCTGTAGCCCAGGTCAGGCGCTTCTGCCGCTGTTTCTGGTTCAAAAGTGGCTTGACCTGGGGAATTTGGCTCCTGTAGCCCATTTTCTGCACACGCCTGTACACGGTGGCTCTGGATGTTTCTACTCCAGACTCAGTCCACTGCTTCCGCAGGTCCCCCAAGGTCTGGAATCGGTCCTTCTCGACAATCTTCCTCAGGGTCCGGTCACCTTTTCTCGTTGTGCAGCGTTTTCTGCCACACTTTTTCCTTCCCACAGACTTCCCACTGAGGTGCCTTGATACAGCACTCTGGGAACAGCCTATTCGTTCAGAAATTTCTTTCTGTGTCTTACCCTCTTGCTTGAGGGTGTCAATGATGGCCTTCTGGACAGCAGTCAGGTCGGCAGTCTTACCCATGATTGCGGTTTTGAGTAATGAACCAGGCTGGGAGTTTTTAAAAGCCTCAGGAATCTTTTGCAGGTGTTTAGAGTTAATTAGTTGATTCAGATGATTAGGTTAATAGCTCGTTTAGAGAACCTTTTCATGATATGCTAATTTTTTGAGATAGGAATTTTGGGTTTTCATGAGCTGTATGACAAAATCATCAATATTAAAACAATAAAAGGCTTGAACTACTTCATTTGTGTGTAATGACTCTAAAATATATGAAAGTCTAATGTTTATCAGTACATTACAGAAAATAATTAACTTTATCACAATATGCTAATTTTTTGAGAAGGACCTGTATTAAGTAAAGATCATGTTCCATTAAGATATTTTGAAAATTTCCTACCGTAAATATATCAAAATCTAATTTTTGATTAGTAATATGCATTGCTAAGAACTTCATTTGGTCAACCATAAAGGCGATTTTCTAAATATTTTGATTTTTTTGCACCCTCAGATTCCAGATTTTCAAATAGTTGTATCTCAGCCAAATATTGTGTATATGTATAAATCTCAATAAATCTCAGTATTACTATAATACTAAAATAAGACTGCTGTGCTATAATGTAAATTTTAATATCTAGTGAATTCAAAAAGCACTGGCGTCAGTAGTTTTGTGCATGTTAGTAGAGCCATTTGCCATTTTAGGGGTCACATGCCTCCTCGATGTGGACTTTTTGTAAAGCCTGCAGAGGTGTGAACTTCATGGCAGACTATTACCCAGCAGGCCATGTGGCAAGCCGAGAGAAGTAATGCGGGTGCCATTTGGCACTGGGCCAAAAAAGGTTTTGTAACGCTATGTATTTTGTGCTTTTTCGGATGAATGCTTCCTACAATCACTTGTCAGAACTGTACTTGCACATGCCAAAATCTTGAGATCCCTCATAGCATCTGCACTCCCACCAATCTCTGATTTATAGCACCATCTGTCCTTAAACAGATGGCGATGGCTGATTGATTCATTGATTCTGTAATTTAATTAAATCCACATGGTAGTGGCTCACCTGCGTGTCTCGTAAGTGCCAACGGAATCGCGACTATGATTAGGATTAAAAACAATCTTTGGGTCATTTTTGAGTACTCGCTGTGGTATCCAGGAAAATGTTTTTGCAATGTGCAATTGTCGTGTAAAGGCAATTATTGAAACTGTAATGGTGGACTCTTGTGCAACTGATTCTGTTTATTCTTGTGAACGGTATTAATGGTCAGCACCAGAAGCCCCAGCAACACTGCTATGCTGTAATAGTGTTTCTTGATGATAGCAATTACTGTCATCATTACTGTCATCATCAATAATTTGCAGTGAATAATTCTCCTCCCGAAGGGCACTCGGCAAAAATACCTTGAGATTATACAGATGGAGACTAGACTTTTAAAGGGCTAGTTCACCTGAAAATGAACAATCTCTCATCATTTACTCACCCTGGTTGTTCTTTTCCAGGCAATTACAAAGAATGAAAAAGACCCAAAAGCACCGTCAAATTATCATAAAAGTAGTCCATATGGACATGAGTGAAGTTCATGAGTAATGATATCCAATTTAAAAAGGAATTATCCATCCAAGATGTTCATGTCTTTCTTTATTCAGTCGAAATTAAGGTCCTTCAGGAAAACATTCCAGGATTTTTATACATATAGGGGACTTCAATGGGGATCAATGGGTTGAAAGTCAAAATTGCAGTTTCAAAGCAGCTTCAAAGGACTCTACATGATCCCAGCCAAAGAAAAAGGGTCTTATCTAGTGAAACGATTGGTCAGTTTCTAAAATAAATAAAAAATTATTTACTTTTAAATCATTTCAAAAAGGTAGGGTAGGGTGAAAAACTCCATCTTATTTTCTCCTTCAACTTTATAATCGTCAGACATCGTTGTTTAACCTTTTTACCTTTGTAAACACTGGGTCGGTACTTCCACCTGCATCATGCATAACCTTTTTTAACATGACTACATAATGCATAAAGTCAAGCTATTGCAAGATAAGCATTAGATAAGCCCACTGATCCCCATTGAAAGTCCATTATATGAAGAAAAATCCTGGATTGTTTTCCTCAAATACCTTCATTTCTTTTCATCTGAAGTAAGAAAGACATGAACATCTTGGATGATATGGTGCTGAGTAAAAGTTCAGGAAAGTTTTATTCTGGAAGTGAACCATCTTTTTGGTTGAATCGGTTAAAAAAGCAGTCTGAATGATTCATCAATATCAGTCTATCCGTCACGCAAAGCTATCGTATCTCTTCAGCAGACTTGATATATAGTGTAAAAGTTGTGTACACTCCTGAAAATAAAGGTGCTTTCCGATGCCATAGAAGAACCTTTTGTCTAAATGGTTTCATAAAGAACCTTTAATATCTGAAGAACCTTTCTGTTTCACAAAAGGTTCTTAGTGGCAAATTAGATTATAAAAAGGTAAGCAAGAAATACTTCTTTAAAGAACCTTTGACTGAATGGTTCTTTGTGGAACCAAAAATGGTTCTTCTATGGCATCGCTTGAAGAACCTTTTGAAGCACCTTTATTTTTAAGAGTGTAGAGCACTTTTATGGTGTTGCTTTTGAAGGTTAAAAGCCTCATTTTCCATTTGCTTTGTCATTGTAAAAGCGCGACCAATACAATTCTTCAAAATTCCTTTAAAATTCTCATTTTTGTGTGAACTATCCTGTAAACCAAATCTCTCTTTCTCACTCTCTCTCTTTCAGGCACACACACAGAGGTCCCCCTTCGACCCTGACAATTTGGCCACCGTCAACCCCAGGATTATGAGTAATGCATTGAATCTAAAATTGTAAAAGTAATCCTCTTAACTCTCCTCATGCACTTTAGCAGCATGTCAGTTCAAACAGGCCCACTGCTCCTATTGAAAACGGCTGGGAAAACGAAACAGACTTTAACTCTATAGCCATGTGTGTTTTTTCTAGGTTTTCTCAACACATTTATTTATTAATTTAACCCACACTCTCATCCATCCAGCTGTGTCTACGGATGGCAATCGCCAGCAGCAGGTGTGCACTGTAAAGCTCGTCCTTTGGCAAGGGAGATAAAGTCTCAAACAATGTGTTGTTCAAAAATCATCTTACATCGCTATTCAATGCCGTCATATTTCTTTATTTCTTTTTTGAATCCTATCAACATGGAGCACAACCTGACATTCTGCATTGAAGGAGACCTCAGATTTAGGGGTCAGTTTCACCAGGAACTTCATATCAAAAATCTATCCTAATCTCACGATTTTGGGGGATAATAAGATTGGCTGTGGATTTGTGTGCTGATATGACTTTTACACCACAGAGATATAATTAGTATTCCTTTTACATCGCAGTGATATAACAGCACTAGCTGGTTTTATTGTTGTGCATGCATCGGGAGCTTTATTGCATGCTATTGTACTCAGCTCTTGTGTAAAACCTACAAATAATATTCATGTTTTGTAATGCAAATGAAGCATGATGTGTGAATGAAGCATTGTAACATTTAGCAGGAAAACGGTGTTAATGCTCAGAGACAAAACGGAGCGATTGCCTATAAAATATGCATTGTATATTTTATAAAATTGAGAGTGGAGTTTGTAGGCTTGACCTTTAAAATACAATATTAAACTAAATGCTATGTATTAAAATATAATGCATATTATGTAATGGTTTTGTTTTGTTATAATAGGTTTCTAGCCATGTTCATTCTATCAGACTGCTAAATATGTTGTGAATGTATCATGGTGGAGAAAGCGGGCATAATTTAGCCATGCTATTCCTAATATTACATCTGGTTTGAACTGAGCTGATGTGAATGTATCGTGGTGGAGAATGCGGGCATATTTTAGTCATGCTATTCCTAATATCACATCTGGTTTGAACTGAGCTGATTTGATGGCTTGATTTTCTGTCTTCCTTTTTTATATTTATGATGGCGCCTGTGAAACTGTGAGCGAAGCAATCAACCAACTACCAGCAAGCTTTCAACCCACCAAGAAGTCTATGCAAGATTCGAGAGAGAGAGAGCGGATAGGTGCAATCCTGCCTCAGCCATAGATAAAACAGCACCTGACTGACTGTCCTTCTACATCACGCTGAGGTCTTGAGCCATCCCTGTCTGTTGCTCTGTTGATAATACACTAAACTGACATATTTCATTAGTTCCCTTTGAAAAAGTGTTGACCACTTTGTAATACAATATGGTTGGAAATGTCACAGACGTCATGATTTGACATATTTTTTGTGACGTGTGACCGTTGATTTGCATTGGGCTTCATGGTAAAAAATGAAGGATGACCTGTCTCTATACTGGTTTGTCAGATCTTACCTTTGACATTAATCATCATCAAACAATTTAGCATTAAAGTAAATCGACTTCCAGCAAACTGTCTTGTTTGGAAAACACTGGCGCGCTTGCAATTTATAAATGTGTCGCTTGTTCCAAAAGTGCACAGTGTAACACAATATCCCCAGCCAGTCCAATGTTTCGCTTTTTATCCTCTCCCCCTCCTCCCTTTATCATAACCATATCCCAAGCTGCATGTGGTGCAGCAGTCATTAATATTGGGAGAGCTGTAATCTCTGTCTTTTATTCTGCAAAGGGCTTTGAGCCCTGCTTGTAGCACCAAACCTTAACGTGAAAAAACAATCTAATGATTTTCCCGAGCTGCCGTTGTCACCACATGACTGCACAGTCTGAAACCCGAAAGCACTGACACTGCGGTACAGTGAAAAGTTATGAGTCACTGGAAGGTTGCTCGCTGGGAGGCCAAAAGTCCTCACGCTGCTGTCTAGTGTATATGCTACTTTTCACAAACGGGTTACAAATTAGGCCTGACACTTCAGTGAAAGGGAGATGTTTAACCTTCATAAATGTTGACTGCCAGGCTCAGGAGGGCAGCATAATTGTTAAATAATAAATAAAATTCCAATTATAAATAAAAAACTACTTGAGCGGCAACGTTGCAAGTAACAATTTGGCAAAATCCACCCTTAATTAAGCTGTCTGTATTATAGGCCTATAATTTAATAAATATAATTATATTTATATTATAATAACATTTGACAATTACAGTCCACCCTACAATTTGTATACAAATAAAAAAAACTAGTTAATAGTGAGAATTAGTTCTTAAAATAAAGTGTTACCAAATATTTTTCTTAATGAAGTTTTCACAAATTTATTTTTTTATTTACTTATTTTTGTACCAGTGACTAGATTTTATGGAAGCCCATTTGTACCACTGAATAAACCATTCAAATCAATATAAAGTTACAATTGCAGATTTAAACCTAAAATTCTAACTTTTTTCTCAGAAGTGCATGATATAAAGTCGTTATTGTGAGTTATAAAGTCATAATTGCACGATATAAACGTAAAATTCTGACATTTTTCTCGTAATTGCATGATATAAAGTCACAATTGCAAGATTTAAACTTAAAACTTTTTTCTTAGAAGTGCATGATATAAAGTCGTTATTGTGAGTTATAAAGTCAGAATCGCAAGATATAAACGTAAAATTTTGACATTTTTTCTCACAATTGCAAGCTATAAAGTCGCAATTGTGAGTTATAAAGTCAGAATTTCGTGATTTAAACAAAAACAATTCTCCGAATTGCATGATATAAAGTCAGAATTGTGAGATAAAAACTTAAAATTCAGACTTTGTCTCAGAATTGCATGATGTCACAATTGAGTTAAAGTCAGAATTGCAATCTAGAAACTTAAAATTCAAACTTTTTTTCTCTGAAGTGCATGATATAAAGTGGCAATTGTGAGTTTTAAAGTCAGAATTGCGAGATAAAAACTTAAAATTCAGACTTTTTCTCATAATTGCAAGTCACAATTACGAGTTATAAGGTCAGAATTGCGAGATAAAAAAAAAGATTGTGAGATTTGAACTTAAAATTCAGACTTTTTTTCTCAGAATTGCACGCTATAGTCGCAATTGTGAGCTATATAGTCAGAATTACGAACTAGAAGCTTAAAATAAAGTCAGGATTGTGAGATATAAACGTAAAATTCTGACATGCTTTCTCATAATTGCATGCTATAAAGTCGCAATTGTGAGTTATAAAGTCAGAATTACGAGCTTTTTTCTCAGAATTTTCTCAGACTTTATATCATGCAATTGTGAGGAAAAAAAGTCAGACCTGAGAATTTATATTCATATTTATATCGCAATTGCAAGTTTCTGAGAAAAAAATCAGAATTGTGAGATAAAAACTCATAATTACCTTTTTTTTGGAAACGGGCTTCCATAGTATTTTTTGGAATTTGGACAAAAAAATTTAATTAAAATAATTTTTATTACAAAAAACTAAATATTTAATACCAAAGCAATTATAAAATTGTCTGATTTTAATTGTTGCAAACAGTCGAAATGTGGGACAGGCCAAAATCACCATTTTAAAGGGGGTCAATTGTCTCCGTGTTGGGTTTCACTAAACGTCATACTGCCTTTGGCAACTGGCTGGTACAGAGAAGGTGCACTAGTTTGTGACACTGAATTTACAGACTTATCAGCAAGCCATGTAAGGAGTACAGTGGGATCAAATGACTGCTATTACCAGAGCTCTGCGCGAGGGGCTGTGAATGAGAAATGTGGCGCTAATCCTACTAACAAGCTAAAGTATTAAAGTGACTGAAAAGAGAGGAATCCCCTTTTGGATTTGTGATGTACTCTGGGGTGTCATTAAACCGCTGTAAGTAAGTGGTGGGTGTATGAAAGAAAGAAAAATGTAACTCTTTGGTACATGAATCACAACCGCCAAGTAAAAAAAATTGTAATCATTGACTTTCTTTATTCAACATGATATACAGTGGTATTCAAAAACTGAATTTAATAGTTTTTCCAGAGTACAGAGTCACATGATCAGTCACAAATCGACTGTATTTTGACACATATGTGACCCTGGACCACAAAACCAGTCTTAAGTAGCACGGGTATATTTGTAGCAATAGCCAAAAATACACTGTACAGGTCAAAATGATAAATTTTTCTTTCATGCCAAAAATCATTAGGATATTAAGTAAAGTTCCATGAAGATATTTTTTGTAAATTTTCTACCGTAAATATATCAAAACCTTTTGATTAGTAATATACATTGCTAAGAACTTTAGCAACGATTTTCTCAGTATTTAGATTTTTTTGCACCCTCAGATTCCAGATTTTCAAATATCTCAAACAAATATTGTCCTATTCTAACAAAACATACATCAATGGAAAGCTTTCAGATGATGTATAAATGGTTTTGTGGTCCAGGGTCAGATATCTGAAAGGGTTAAAAGGAAGAAAGCAAAAGAAAGGTGGGTGTTTAATATGTTCTACATGTTGCCATGAAAATCATGACGGAGATTTGCTGTGCTGAACAAAACAAGTGAAATGCTGCCATTTATCATTTAAATGATCTTTCTTTTGTTCACACATTTCCCGAATTTAAACACAAAAGCTTACTTCAATGGGCCATCATCCGTCATGACTTACAGAAGTGAACAAAAACTGAAGAAGGAGCAAAAAATAAGCGAAGAGAGTAAAGACGCTTTGGAGCGTGACTAAACGCATTCATCCTCTGCTCAAATAGAGGCCTAAGACTGCAGGACTGAGGTGTACGTTGGGCGAAGAAGGTACTAAAATGAGATGGAAAGATGTAATGGCTCACTCAGCCCGCTTTCCTAGAATCAAAAGGTAAAAAAAAGAGCATCTAATCTTCCCGCAAGGAACAGATAATGAAAGAATGATGGAAACATTTCAGTCAAAATGGGTGGAAAGTAAAACGCTGGAGATTTCTCCATTCTGGCATGTGTACAAAAGTTCATATCTGAAGAAAATGAGATTCTGAATCACGGTGAAGATAGAAAGTGTCATTCCATCATACAAGGTGGTCCGTGACTGAGTGGAAATCTCTCTCTCTTTCTCACACACATTCACACGACGATGTAGCACAATATCTTATAGCAGCCATCATTCAAATACACATCCTCTCATGTTTTCCTGACAGGTTTATACCTTACATAAAAGTTCTCTTAATGATTTCTTGTCACGTCTACAATACAGCTTCCAATAAATGCTTATTTAAAAAGACTAACAGGTTTTTAAAAAGTCAGTAGCTTTAAAACATTAAAACACATAACTTTGACTGAAAATGCACCTTACGCATATGAAAAATCACAGCATCCGATTGCAAACACATAGTGCTGAGCCTGCTGAGGCGTGGGAGAAAAAGCCCTCATCCACGAAGGACATAATCCCACGTTCATCAAATTGCCTTTACACCTACCAATAATGTTTTTGCAGCTTTCACAGGAAGTACTGTGACATGGCTTTTAACACACAATTGTTCAGGTTGCAGAAAGCCTGGACTAAACATCAGACTGTTGTTGAATGACAGAACCAACTAGCTCAAACAAACCACGTCAATCACAAGCTCCAGCCTTCCCGAAGGACAGCAAAAGAAGTGAACTGAATTATCATATTCCTATCCAGTCTGTGGCACAGACACAGATGAAGTGTAATTGAAACCAAGCTCACTCACTCACTCACTCAGCCTCGGAATAGTAAGTAACCGCCAGCCAGCCGTATTTCAACGAATGAGCACATTGCAATGCACAAACAGACCTTCCTGATGCGAAAACGGGGCTGGACGGAGGGCACACTCACCCTGAGAGGACCATTAGCGGAGGAGAGGAAGACAGTGAAGGCGTCAGTCTCCCGTGGCACTGGGGCATATTCGCTTCTTTAGGAGCCATGCGAGGCGGCCGGGTGCAGACGAGTTGTTCCACATTGGCTGAAGTGCAGCAGTGAGAGGGTTTGCCCGACGCCAGAGCTGCAGCGAGCGGACACGCTCACGCGCGCACTCACACACATGCAGGGAGAGTGTGTGAGAGCGGAGACGCGCGCTACGTTTAGTGCGTCAAATTGAAATCCCACCACAAGGAGGCTTAAGAGATGTGTCCCTCTTGATTTCTCACATCACCGGGAGATGCACATGTGTGTGTGCGCGCACACACTCAAGCACACAGACAGTTGGCACGGGCGCGCGCGCAGACGATGTTCCTCACCCTCCGCTGCAGGTCCTGTGTGTTTGATAAGGAAAGAAAGAGAGAGATAAATGAGAAAGGAGGGGAGGGAGAGTTTGGAAAGCAAAAGAGAGAAAGAGAGGTGAGGGAAGTCCTGTTTCTCAGTTGAGTTTTGGTCATCTCACATAGGCTAGTACCAGCAGCAAAAACATCCGGATTTCTTTTCTAAGCTTACTAACCCACAAAGTTTATGTAATCGGAAGGGTGGTGGGTGTTAGGGGGGTTTCGGAAGCTGAGAAGTAATAATACTGACGCATTTTAATTGGCTGGCCCGTGTATTATCACACTGATTACACCTCGTTACAAAATGACATGATTTAAATGAGAAAGAGACGGAGAGATTCGAAGATTACAATGTGGGTGAAAAAAAAAATCAAATGTAAGGAAGCGTAATTGGATTGTTAATTAACGCGAGTCATCTCTGTGTTTTATAATTACCAGAATTCCTCTGGGGATAAATCAAGCTTGTTGTTGCTGCTGCTGCTTCAAACACTAACATGACTGTCCCGATCATCCATGCTCACTAATAAGGTTACGCACTAATAAGGCTAAAATATGTGACCCTGGACCAGTCATATTTTTCAATTTTTTTTAAAATTGAGATTTACACATAATCTGAAAGCTGAATAAATAAGCTTTCCATTTATGTATTATTTGGCCGAGATGCAACTACTTGAAAATCTGGAATCTGAGGGTGCAAAAAAAAAAAATCGCATTTAAAGTTGTCCAAATGAAGTTCTTAGCAATGCATACAGTATTACTAATTAAAAATTAAGTTTTGATATATTTACGGTCAGTGTTAGGGGTGCATTACAAGTGATGCGAGTTATGTAATCAGATTACTTCTTTTAAGTAACTAGTAAAGTAACGCATTACCTTTTCATTTGCAAGAAAATATCTGCGTTTGTTTCCTTTTTGTATTTAATCCCATTTTATTGGGATTAAAAGTGTCTTTGCTGCTGAGCTATGTTGATCCAATTCAACCATACTAATAAACAGAACTTACTTTAGATTAATTAACATTTGTGCTTAATTTTTCTCATTGCTGAAGAGTGTTGAAATTCATTTTCCTACAGTTGTACTGTACAGATGTGCATTTACTTTACCTTCAGTTTTAGGCTTATTCATTTCACATTTTGGTGTGAATCGGGGCTTTAACATTTGCTAAAAATCAAACTTTTTATATTAAAAACAAACAAGCAAGCCCTACCCAGATTTAAAAAGTAACGCAAAAGTAATGTAACACATTACTTTACTAATGAAACACATTACATTACTAATGAAAAGTAATGTAAGACATTACTTTTCATAAAAAGTAACTAAATAACGTAATTAGTTACTTTTTTAGGGAGTAACACAATATTGTAATGCATTACTTTTAAAAACTTTCCCCAACACTGTTTACAGTACGAATTATACAAAATATCCTAATGGTTTTTACGAATCTTAGATCATGTAAGTCACGTTGAAAGAACAACAAATGTTAATTTGATTTATTTAGTGTTTTGTTCACTATTCTGAAGTAGACCTACAGCTTAAAGGAACACAAGAAATGCAGATAAGACCGAGATATTACTTATTGGACCAAAAAACAGTACATAGAATCTCTTAAACTGCAATTTGCAACTAGACGGATGTACTGTTATTTCCTCTACAGTCAAAAATCTGGGTGTTATATTAGACAGCAACCTGTCTTTTGAAAATCATATTTCTCACGTTAACAGCATTCTTCCATCTTAGAAACATTGCTAAACTACGGAACATATTACCTGTTCCTGATGCAGAAAAGTTAGTTCATGCATTCATGACTTCTAGACTGGACTATTGTAATGCACTACTAGGTGGTTGTCCTGCTTCTTCAATTAATAAGCTACTGGTAGTCCAAAATGCAGCCACTAGAGTCCTTACCAGATCAAGAAAATATGATCATATTACCCCAATTTTACGGTCTCTACACTGGCTACCTATTAGGTTCCATATCACTTACAAAATATTACTTCTTACCTATAAGGCCCTTAATGGTTTAGCTGCTGCATACCTAATTAGTCTCCTACCACGCTACAATCCATCACGCTCCCTAAGGTCGCAAAATTCTCGACTTTTAGTAGTACCTAGGATAGCAAAGTCCACTAAAGGAGGGAGAGCCTTTTCACATTTGGCTCCCAAACTCTGGAATAGCCTTCCTGATAACGTTCGGGGATCAGACACACTCTGTATGTTTAAATCTAGATTAAAGGCTCATCTCTTTAGCCAAGCATTCACATAACGTATCTCATAACCTTGTACTTCAGCTACATCTGACCAAATGCACATCAACATTCTTCAGCTTGGACAAAACACATAATTTTTGCTTGGTTGGAACAACAGCTACGCTAATTATTTCTCTATTTGTTTCTCTGTTTCTGCCACGGGATTTCCATCCTGTGGTAACTAGGAATTACACAAGATTCAGTCTGGATTCAGAAGAAGAGATGATGCCAACCCCTCAGAGGACCGCCGATGATGCCAGCCTTGAAACAACATACAGCACTACACAATTTTTCTACAAGTTTGATTGCAACACATAATCATTCTATTAGTGTTCATCATCTGTTTTTGATTACACCATTACTGTTTTTAATATTTATACCATATGTACATCAACTTAACATACAGTAGTCACCACTAATAAGCTTCTAAATATATTGTAGTAGCCTACTTTTTTGTACAGCTGCTTTGCAACGATTTGTATTGTGAAAAGCGCTATACAAATAAACTTGAATTGAAAAACTTGAATTGAACTGTATGATCGCATCCTGAAATTGAATATTCTTTCTTCACTCACTGCCACTGAGATGCACATGAAATACAGTACAAGCTAGAGGAGTATAACACTTCATAAACCTACTTCAGAGCAATTCCTTGGTGCATTAACTGAGTCTCAGAACCCTGCACTGGAATACAGCACAGCCACTGTAAATGCTGATGATGATCATAATAAATGAACTCACAGTCAGGGATTTGACCTTGACGCTCAGTATTTTTAAAGGGGTCATCGGATGCAAAACTCACATTTACATGTTGTTTGAACATTCATGTGTGTTGGCAGTTTGTGTACACAACCACCCTACAATGATAAAAATTACACCCAGTGGTATTTTTTTAATCTTTAAAAATAATATCCCCTTTTTAAAATCAGGTCATTCTCAGCTTCTTGTCTGTGTGACGCTCCCACGATAGTTGACTGACATGAGTGCCTTATCTTAGACCTGCCCTCACCAAAGCTGAAACAGTCCGACTCTGATTTCCATTGTGTGACTCAGGTGCAGGGGAAGACAAGAATGTCTCTAATTGAGCGATTGAGGTGTTCTGTTGTTGGATGTAATAATGAACATAGCAGTAGTCATTTACTCCCGACATCTGAGCCGCTGAAGACGCAGAGGATAACGTTACATTTGTTTTTAAAAGGAAAGCACCGATCCCGATCCCGATCTACATATGCGTCTATGTTCGTGCGAATCGTTCCTGATGCAGCTTCACTCATGGCAGAAGTGAGTATAAGGGTTTTTTAAGCATCTTTGCAAACGGCCTTTCTTAATAATGTGCTTGTTGGCAAGTTTCGCCACTAAGTAAGGGATAATGTACAGGCAGCCGGTAGTTATCGCAGAAATAAGCCCCGACAGTGTGATCTTGTATCACACTGAAGGGGCTTATTTCGCGATAACTCCCGGCTGCCTGTACATTATCCCGCTTATTACACGGCTACTTGCCACATAAGGAAAAAACTGGACATGAATATGAATTTGAAACCTTTTATTGGCATATTTTTTTTAAATTAACATTTTTATCCTTCTGCGAAACGATATAGTACCACGTGACTAACATTCAAACTATGTACGTTAGTAAGACAATTTAAATAGATTAATGTCGAAATTTTCCATTGTTAAATGTGGTTGTCCAGTGTTTGTCACAAGATGGCGCCAAACGGTAATCTTTGTTGGCACGGAGGGATTTTAAACATACAAGTAGTACCGGCTATGCGTTATTACTTTGGAGCGGTGATTATTTGAAAAGAACGAACCTGCAAATGTCTCAACTGACCAATCAGAATCAAGCATCCCAAAGAGCCGTGTAATAAACGTGGCTAAATGCGGCTAAAGTAAACATTACGGCTCATAATCCTACAGAAGAGAGGGGCGGGGCGAGCAGAGCTAATTTGCATTTAAAGGACCATGCAATAAAATGGGTTGAGAGCTGATTTTGACAATTTAAACTGTGTTTTTTTTTACACTACTAGAGAATGTTTAATCAAAGTATATTATCGAATTTTCATTACGACCCTAAAGAATCATATGAACTTGTGGAAAATGGGCATCAGATGACCCCTTTAAGTCTTTATGAAACCTGTTTTAGTTCCACAATATAATGTTAAAAAGAAATGATTCATGAGCAGCAAATCAGTATGTTAGAATGGTTTCATGGATCATGTGACACTGAAGACTGGAGTAATGACTGCTGCTTTTACTGTATTTTTGATCAATTAAATGCAGCCTTGGTGAGCATAAACACTAAAAACACTAAAAAAAATCTTACTGACGCCAAACTTTGAACAGCATGATAGCAACAAGTAGAACAGAATTATATATTTTTGTGAACACAATTTTTTTTATTTACCTTTAAATTCGCATCTAACTAATAATCTGATGTACTTGCCAGACCATTCGGTGTTTCATTTGCACCGGTAGTTTTTGTACAACCTGTTCAGATTTTCCTCCGAAAAATGCTTGATTGCTTTACAAATTCAGCTTACTCCATAGCAGCTAGAAGTGTTCCTACATCAGTAAAAGTGCTCATGTCATATTCATGAAGTTCAGAAAAAAATATTCTGCATGCATATTCTGCAATTAAAACAGCAAAAAAGGCTGTTCTCATTAGAGGGTGAGTAGGGAGTTCATACACGGTGTCTCTCTAAGCCATGAAATGTTAGTCTCTGCAGGTGTCTGTGAAATGGAACTTCTCTCCCCCGTGCCTCAGGCCATCGGCTGTCATTAGGCAGAAAGTAAAATAAAACCGTTCTCTCTGCCAATTACTGTAGGAGAAAAATCTTCATAATTCAGCAGGAATACAGACTCCATCTGCTAGCACAGCTTAGACAGTTTGAAGACACAAAAAAAGATTTGTAAAACATACTTTCAGGGAGGCCCTGTTCACGAGATGTTAAGAAAGGGATGTTGAGCTGACATTCCCCAGAATGCCCTGAGTGGTAATGTGTGCAAATTATACAGTGACTTTCATTGAGGTCAAGTCTTTTCAATGGAATTTCTGCCATTTTCAGGACGCGCTCTGTTGAGGTTTGTCTCAAACGATTCAAATTGTCTTTGGTGCCGCCAGCACACATAGCTAGATATCAGCTCTTTTGAAGTGACAGTCAAATCAGAATGGGCCCACTGATGCAGGGGACGCTCCCCTGGTGCTGGGGACCGCAGATCCCATGCGAGACCTTCCTCGTAGCATTATGAGCCAGATATATTATGGTTCAATTTGTCTGTCAGGAGTGATTTTTCTCTGCTTAGAAGCCAAAATCGAATTCAAAGGTGTCAACAACAGGCAATAGAACAACATAAGGAAATCATTTTCTCTTCTGGTTGTTTTAACGCTGATCTGAACATGCCCTGAGGTCTGAGTCTGGATATGAAGGAAAGAAACAGCGAGAGAGACAGCTGAGATGTTTGCTGAGATGCACCACTGAGCTCTAGCCTATATTACTGAGCAGGGCTAATCAGAGAAGTGAAAGGAGAGAGGAGAAAATCCTCTCCGTCTTGAGGCTGTGAGCACATCCTTCTGCTTTCTTCTCGTGCCGCAGCTAAGAGTCGTTTTCACTGCTTGATCCGCATTGGCTCAGCTCTCGCTGAAGGCCGCTGGGCTTCCTCTTATTGTTACAGGAACAGATCACCTTCTGCTCATTAATTTCATAATGTTCATGCATATTCCCTCAAGACTTCAACTATTTATACTGTATGAGCCACTGCGTATATATTCTGACTGCATAATAACAAAATAGTCTCCAAGACTTTCGCACCATCCTTTAGGTCACCTCATTTCCATCCTTGTAGAACAAATAGGTATAAAAAGTAATGAGCATTATAATTAAAATCACACCCTGAAATATTTCTTCTTTAATATATTATCTACAGATGGAGCCACAATATAAGACTATAAGGGGAAATGCTTCTATTTCCCAAGCTGTTTTTAAATTCAATACTGATTTCTTTCCATTACAAATGTTATTCTCCATGTGCCTACTGTATGTTGGACAAAAATCACTTTAATTAATTGTAAATGTAAAATAATCTGTGTTGTGCCCAATCTATGTGGTTTAATTACTTGTTGTTTAAGAAATATAATGAACAAAACGTTCATAACGAACAAAGCGTGTATGTTTTTTTTAACTTCAAAAATTAAAAATTAATCACAAAAAGCATTTGTGACCCTGGACCACAAAACTAGTCATAAGGGTCAATAAGTGTCATTTTATTCTGAAAAGCTGAATAAATAAACTTCCATTGATGTATGGTTTGTTAGAATAAGACAATATTTGGCTGAGATACAACAATTTGAAAATCTGGAATCTGAGTGTGCAAAAAAAAATCAAAATTTTGAGAAAATCACCTTTAAATTTGTCCAAATTAAGTTCTTGCAATGCATATTACTAATCAGAAATTAAGTTTTGATATGTTTATGGTAGGAAATTCACAAAATATCTTCATGGAACATGATCTTTACTTAATATCCTAATGATTTTTGGCATAAAAGAAAATTTGATAATGTATTTTTGACTATTGCTACAAATATACCCGTGCTACTTAAAACTGGTTTTGTGGTCCAGGGTCACATTTGTGAATTAGACTACAATGCTCGTGCTGTATTGTTTCCTGTTAATTTACTCACCCCCATGTCACCCAAGAAGTTTATGTTTTTGAAGAAACATTCCAGGATTTTTCTCCCTATAGAAAACATTTTGTGAAAACAATTCAACAAAGGCATCAGTATTAGAGAAAGTTCATTAATACAAATTTGAGTAATTCTGAGAACGTAAGTTGATTAAAAAAAAAAATCAAATTGGCTCCAAAATTCAACCTCCACTTTTGGGTGAACTGTTTCTTTAACCAAACTTAAAATGTCAAGTTGCACTTAAATTGTAGTAATTATTTAGATTAAGCTGTGTTTTCATTTACATCTATGTTATTTAAATCCATAAATGTCTTCCTTATTGACAACATGAAAAGTGCTTGTTTTCTTAAACTACTGACAACATTACATGTTGAAATAATCAACAGACTGATCATTTTGAGTAGAAGAAACACATGCTGACATCACAATTTACTAAACATGTCAACAAAAACAGCACTGTAAGCCCTTGGTCAAACAATACAGCCATATTAATTATTTACACCCCAGTGCATGCTGGGAAGAGTGGATGGGACTGAATCACAAATCATTTCTTCAGTGTGAACTAACAAAAATGCATTCATCCAAATCACATGCTATGCTTTTTGGTTTGACTTATCCTAATGGCAAAGCAAGGTGCATTTCTTGTGTTCCTGAAAGCTGTAGGCCTACTTCAGAATAGCAAGTGAACAAAACACTAAATCAGTCAAATAAACATTTGTTGTTCTTTAAACGTGACTTACCTGATCTAAGATTCATAAAAACCACACAGTTCGAGTGGTGTAATCTAATTCACAAATGCGACCCTGGACCACAAAACCAGTCTTAAGTAGCATGTGTATATTTGTAGCAATAGGCGAAAATACATTGTATAGATCAAAAATATAGTTTTTTTAATGCCAAAAATCATAGGATTTTAAGTAAAGATCATGTCATATAAGTAAATATCAAATTAAAATTTTTGATTAGTAATACTGGACGCATTGCTAAGAACTTATTTTGAACAACTTTAAATGCTATTTTTTTTTTTTTTTGGCACCCTCAGATTCCAGATTTTCAAAAGTTGCATCTCGGCCAAATAAAACATCAATGGAAAGCTTTTTTTTTTTTTCAGGGGACTTTCATAGCTGAAAGATGCCGTGACTGACTCCATAACCTGTCCATAAACAAACAGTATTGAGATTAGAGAAATTTAACATCAAAATAAATTAAATTCAGTATTATAACAAATAAAATCAGTTTGTTATGCAAGGCAAAAGGCATAGTTTCCATCATACGAATGGACCGCTGCTGATGCAGCTGAATGACATCTCGTCCTTGTATGTTGCGTTGCGTAAAATAATATTATTTACAGCACAGTAAAGACTTCATAAACTAAATAAAATGTATATAAACCTTTATTGCTCTCTGGCTGTAACTGTTTAGTTGAAGACAGGCTCAACCCAGTGGTTGGCTAGAAAAAATAACCCAATAAAATGACCCAATATGCAGAACCCAGCATTTGGGTTATGAAAAAAAATAACCCTGCATTTTTTAGCGTGCAGAAGAACTACCCAGCAACTGGGTAAAAATGTTAAACAACCCAATAAAATGACCCAGCATTTGGGTTAAAATAACCCAGCATTTTTAGAGTGTATTCAAGATTTTCATTGTGGTTTCACACTTCAGAGCTCTTTATTTATGCAAATACAGAGCATGGCTGCACCCACATATGATGGAAATAAGAGATTTCTCCAGAGCACGCTGTCAGGTTGAATCAACCTCGGCTGAAAGGATGTTTCCACAAATCATTTAGTAATTCTACATTTTAAGGAAGAATGAACAAAGGTTGCTATTACAGAATAGGGTGAGGAGTATAGAGGGGTGTAGGCAGATGTTACGAGTGCCGAGGGACTGAGGACGCTGGATGTTCTTCAGGCTTTGTGAAGCGTGGTGCACGGGAGATTGACTGTGATTAACAGCATCACTGGTTGTTGTTTAAACCTTTTCTCAGGCTTTATGGTGTCAGCACAGCTCTCTTGGCAGCATGTGTGCGGGTATCTGTGTGTGCGTGTGTAGTGGTGAGTATAAAAACAAAGCAGGTGTCTTGCTCTGATTTGGACTATTTACATCTACTGAAGCGTTGCTGCCCCCTACCTTCAGTAATCTCTCTCTCACACACACACAGCCACACACACACACTGATTTTTTACAACGATAACAGAGATTGCATGCCTAGTTAGACACAGATGGTGACTGCACAATTGACCACACTTTAATCGTTAACCTTCTCTTGTTATCACCGGAATGCATTATTCCTTGAAGGCATCCAGGGAGGAATCCATACGTAGAGGGCAGATCCACTGTCCTCAACTGACCAGCGTATTTGCATTTACCAAATCAGCCCAAGTGCCCTTTGCTAAAGTCACGTTTCAGAAACAAAAAGGGCTCTGCCTGTCAGGTCTGTAGTTTTGGCAATGTTTCTAGTCTTGTTAATTAAATTCACTGGCATGCACCATATAATTGCAAGTCGCTTTGAGATGTTCTCAAGTCCTAAATTTCATTGTTAACAAGGCATTACTCGATCCTCACGGTCCTTTCTCTGTATGGCTAAAAAGTACTAGTATAATAGCTGTAATGGAAGCAGAGCCAAGATATTTACACTCTAGGGACTCATTTACACTTGGTAAAGGCTTGCAGCTGAACTGTATGGTGTGAGCAATGTTATATCCTTGGGTTTTTTTCCTTCTTTTTTTAACCCAGTCTTCTTCACTGCAAAAATGCTTTTCTTACTTAGATTTTTTGTCTTGTTTCCAGCCAAAATATCTAAAAGATCTTGAATCAGGAAGGATTTTCTAGACAAGTAAAAATTATTATCTTGTTTTTAGTAAAAACAAGTCAAAATGAAGTGAGTTTTTGCTTAAAACAAGCAAAATAATCTGCCAATGGGGTAAGAAAAAAAAAATCGTATTTCAAGCAGACAACTAGATTATTTTTCTTACCCCATTGGCAGATTATTTTGCTTGTTTTAAGATATTTTGTTTTAGATATTTTGGCTGGAAACAAGACAAAAAATCTAAGTAAGAAAAGCATTTTTTGTAGTGTTGGATAAATATTGTCTTTTTAATTCCACTGATTTATTGGGCTGGGTACGGTTTTCTGATTCACAATCTCTAGATTCAGTTTGATTAGATTCTGATGCATTTGAGCATTCAGTGTAAAATGTTAATTTTGCTTTTATATGAAAAACTTTCTCAGCTAATGTTCTAAATTATACAGGGAACTTCCTAACATGAGGCATCCTGAAAATATAAACTGTGAAAATGATCAACAGTGCCTAAACTAAGCTAATTGTTTAATAATTATAATAAACAACCACAAACTGCCCTGCGGTTAATAAATGTTTAAATTTAAGCTGCAGTGAATATTACAATGTGTAATAATATTATATATAAAATATAAACTAATGAATGCTTCAGTTTTTAACTTCTGTGAAAGAGTGCAGAAAGTCATTTTGAAAGACTTAATACAAGGACTTACTTATAAGTGTAACTGTGAAATTGAGATTTATGAAATAAATAAGCTTTCCATTGATGTATGGTTTGTTAGGATAGGACAATATTTGGCCCAGATACAACTATTTGAAAATCTAAAATCTGAGGATGCAAAAAAATCTAAGTATTGAGAAAATTGCCTTTAAAGTTGTGCAAAAGAAGTTCTAAGCAATGAATATTACAAATCAAAAATTAAGTTTTGATATATTTATGGTAGGAAATTTACAAAATATCTTCATGGAACATGATCTTTACTTAATATCCTAATGATTTTTGGAATAAAGGAAAACTTGATTATTTTGGCCCATTCAATGTATTTTTGGCTATTGCTACAAATATACCAATTTGTAGGCTATATTAAATTGACATGGTTTGATTTTATTTTATTTTTAAATACAAATTGGAAAAAAATTCTTAACTTCAGTTTTCCTTAAAAACAAACTGAGAATCATTCAATTTATTGAAAAATAAAAATAAAAATATATTGGATTGTTTTTTTTAAATAATTAATATTTGACTAAAAAAAACACAAGTCAAGTGTGTACAAACTTTTGACTGGTAGTGTATATATATATTGTGAATCGGACTGCCCTGGTTGCCCTGTATGTTTTTGATTCACTAAAAAGAATCATTTAAAAGAACCGTTTGTAGGTGAATCTGACTACACTGGTTGCCCTGTATATTTTTGACTGACCAAAAAGAATAATGATTTGTTCATAAATAATACTGAGCAGGTTACGCTGTACGTTTTAATTCACTAAGAAGAATCAGTTTAAAGGAATAATTTGTTCATAAACCAGACCACACTGGTTGTGGCTGTATGTTATTGTGTGCAGCTGGTGAGGACAGATCGATAAGACGACATGCTTTCTAGCCATTATTTCATGGTTATCTCATGCTGTAGATTCATCATCGAAGGTGCAGAAACACTAGCATACTATAAAAGATATGCCATGAGATTTTAAAAACGCCTAAATGGAGATTGACATTTATACCCATTCCCCACTAATTTGTTTTTTAAGTTGAATTATCCTTGTTCAAGGGCACAGAGGTGATGGTAGGCATTTGAACCTACAATCTTTTGACTAAACCAGATCTTCAACCACTAAGCTTCACCATCTTCCTTTCAAACCTGAACTGTCAATCACTCAGCTTTATCTGAAATGACAAATAATGGCTTCAAGTAATTACGTGCAAAGCCCGTTGAACAAAGTGGGGTCGACTTAAAACGTATCCTATCTGTGAACCACCGAGTCTCTGATTAGAGGCTATGTCTGGATTTATCTGACTGACTTTTACCAAGAAAGTCATTAAACAGTAAAAACTCTCTCTTTAATACAGTGAGAGTGACAAAAGCCACTGACTCTGACACTGTGAAGCTGATTTTAAAAAGCAGGGACTGACCTTCCTCTATCAAAAGCAATTACAATCACATTTAATAATACAGTAGGGACCTTCTCCAATGTGTCTTAATGCCAAACAAAATCATCGTGATTAATGTCACTTTGTCTTCCGAGCTGGAGAACTGTTTTTTTTTTTTTCTTTACCTTGAATAACAGAGCACCCTACAGTTAAAAACAGTTTGATTCAGAAAAGAAGATCTTCTTGAGGCAGAAAAAATATTGCTTCCTAAATGGTTTTCATATAGTTAGCTGCTTTTTGAAGTAACTCGACTGTCATTTAACTGCTTAAATTATAACTAGCTTGTAGTTTGACATTTTACAATTTTAAAGCGGCTTGCCAATAAACAGTTCTGTCACAGGATCCACAAAACAGAAGCGACGGGAACCGTGTCAACCTCGCCATAAACTATGTATCAACTATACATCTGTTTAACATTACTCTCTCTGTTCTGTGGGTTGTAACTCTTTGCTTGGAGCAGATACAAACACAAAGCACTGAGGCGTGTTGGCAAGACATGACAGCTTTGCCATCTAACAGATCTCGCCACATGAGGAGGCTTTGCTGTAAAAGCAGGAGTCCTGGAGAGAGTTTCAATGCTGTCAAATGTCCTTTTGTCACCACACACAGCAAATCAGAGGAAAATGTAAATGCCCGTGCTGTTTGTAATGCAGTGGTGGAGTGTTTGTCCTTCCTGACAGTGCATGACAATAGATAGAATGGCTTGTTCCCAGTGGTTACTTGGGAGTTTTATATTGCCCATGCAGTTTAGTGTTTTTGTTTTTGATGTGGAGTAGATTAAGTCGTTTGTGGTAAATTATGATAAATTATTTATAGCCATTTTCACATTCATTCTTTATGTAATTGCTTGAGAGAAGAGTCTATGTTTCTTTCCTGTTGAAGTCAGAATATAGCCTGAGGCACAAACAGAGTCCTACTTAACATTTGTTACAAAAACAAAAAAATCACGAGACAGCGAAACATATAACAAGACATTCATTAGATTCTTACTGTTGATCTGTTGTTTCATAATGCCGTTGCAAAAAACAATTAGGTAGATACATAAAATATGCAAAACGACAGCATTTGGCCGCAAGGATAACATGATCACATTAGTATTTTTATGTATAGTGTGGTTCTGTCACACACACACACACACACACATTTTTGCATAGACACTGAATTGTACAGTGGATTTGTGCGAATTGGGACTGGGTAAAAATACAGATTTATTGATTTTAATCTTTAATTTAATGATTTTTAACTCCCAAGAATTGATTAGTCAAGCCTGTTTTCAGGTAATGAACAGAACACTGTAGCGCGCCTCCCAATCAATAAATCGTAATAAGCTTTGTGCTTTTTTATTTTTATATGAAACAAAGTCTCAGATTTTAAATTCTGTCCATTTAATTACTGTTTTTAAACAATAAATACTGTTTTGGTGCTGTTTAATGTGGAATGACTGATCTTCCTCCGCTTTAATACCAGTTTTAGCATGTAATAAACATGAATAAACATCCAAAGGTATGTTAAAAGAAACAGTACAACTTACCGAAATCCATATACTGTCTCATGTAATCACTCAGTGTTTTTTAACCGCAGAAAGACGTAAATATAACAGTGTGTAAACATTTATGTCATGTAACGTCACATTTACCTCAGAAAAATTCTAAAAAAAAAAAAAACTAAAAAAGAGAGGAGCATTTTGTTAAATATATGCAAAACATAACATATACTCATTATAATTTTTACTGTTCTTCAATTTCAAGTTTCATTTATGTTTGAATAAATCCATCAAGTTTTTATGACAGTCACCATTTAAATGTTTATATTTCAAAAAATGAATTGGAGTAGAAATATAATTATGTAATTGTAATTTCATTATTAAAATTAATTGAGTGTAATTTAAGTGTTTGTATACAAATCAGTTACTTTTTAACCTTTAATATTATAGTAATGTAGTACCAACTGACTCTCATGTATATTTTAAAGCATTATTTGAGAAAAAAAAAATCTTAAGGCGAGACACTGCAGGTGAATAGGGTAAAAAAAATTAACTAATAGTTATCACCTTACTTACTCAGTTGATTGATTACATTGATAATTGCAAACATTTTTTGTATTACAAGTTTTCTAAAATGTAAGGGTTAAATATGCAAATTATGCATTATTTAATGAAATATGCACTAATTTGCATACATTTCGAGTACAAAAATCTGAACACTGAATGAAGTCAGTTTCAAAATTCTTGTTGAATTTTTTTTTTTTTTGCCATATTAGAGTCAAAACTTTTTACAGAGGGGATTTTGGGTATCTCATTTTGTCACACCCTAATTCAGAAAAAAACTAGAACAGCAAAGAAACACTTTTCACCATTTTTTGGGGAATAAATGTATATAATCAAGCAAATCATATATGTACAAATCCCTCTGTAAAAACCTTGAGGATATAGACAGGAATAAAATTGTACAGTTTGGTGTGTGTACGCGTTACTGAAGTGGAGATTTATGGCTCAGTGTAGAAGAAAAAACTCATTTTGAGAAAATGGCCTTTAAAAATATGTATTGTAATTGAAATCCATAGACACAAATCGATAAAGTGCTATAAAAGAAAGACTTAACAGTGTTGTTTGGATGTTTTCTTTTCACTAGTCTGAAAAAACACTTTATGAAAAACCAAAAAGCCCAAAATCTCGAACTTGACAGATGCATGAAAAAACAGCGTTCCCCTTAAATAATGAGAAAAGATTTTTTTCTTGAGAAAATTTGGCATGTACTTTACCTGATATATATTCTGTCACGTGTCTGGGCTGTGGTGTCTCCCTTCCCCACCAGAGGTCACTGTCTCCCATCCTCCCGCACCCCACTCCGCTAATTGGGTACACCTGTCTTATCACACACACCTGTCACACTCATTAGCACCACAGCTGTTCCCCATTAGCACAGTCTTTATAGTCTCCACTCTCCCTACACTCTGTCTGGTTGCATTGTATCCTGTATCCTGTCTCTAGTCCTGTTTGTATTCTGTGTTCTGAGTTTCTTGACCTTTGATTTTGTTCCTGATATTGTTTATTTTGTATTTCAGTTTATGTCTAATTGTGCCGTGTTGGCCTTTTGTTTGTTTAGTTTGTTTTCATTTCATTAAAAATACTCACCTGCATTTGGACCCAGATCTCCTCCTTCTCTCATTCGTGACAGAATGCAACCAGCTACAGTGGGTCCAGCGGGTGAGAGGTCTTTCGAGGCGGCGTCAGCCGCTCGCTTCGAGACCATCTACGCCTGTTTGGCGGCAATGGACGCCCTTAGTGCTGAGGCGGCGCGGACGCGCCCCTACTTTATGGCGAGGGCAGAGGCGTTTTTTCGAGGGAGGGCGTCCGCTCTCTCTGTTCCGGACACGGCGGTGACCGCTCTCTCTGTTCCGGACGCGGCGGTGACCGCGCCCTCTGTTCCGGACGCGGCGGTGACCGCTCTCTCTGTTCCGGACGCGGCGGTGACCGCGCTCTCTGTTCCGGACGCGGCGGTGACCGCTCTCTCTGTTCCGGACGCGGCGGTGACCGCTCTCTCTGTTCCGGACGCGGCGGTGACCGCGCTCTCTGTTCCGGACGCGGCGGTGACCGCGCCCTCTGTTCCGGACGCGGCGGTGACCGCGCCCTCTGTTCCGGACGCGGCGGTGACCGCTCTCTCTGTTCCGGACGCGGCGGTGACCGCGCTCTCTGTTCCGGACGCAGCGGTGACCGCTCTCTCTGTTCCGGACGCGGCGGTGACCGCTCTCTCTGTTCCGGACGCGGCGGTGACCGCGCTCTCTGTTCCGGACGCGGCGGTGACCGCGCCCTCTGTTCCGGACGCGGCGGTGACCGCGCCCTCTGTTCCGGACGCGGCGGTGACCGCGCTCTCTGTTCCGGACGCGGCGGTGACCGCTCTCTCTGTTCCGGACGCGGCGGTGACCGTTCTATCTGTTCCTGACGCGGCGGTGACCGCTTTCTCTGTGCCGGACGCGGCGGTGACTGCTGGCGTTCCTCTGGCCGCCATGCCAGCTCACGTTCCTCTGGCGACTGACGTTCCTCTGGCAGCTATGCCAGCTCACGTTCCTCTGGCAGCTATGCCAGCTCACGTTCCTCTGGCCGCTGGCGTTCCTCTGGCGGCGAGGCCGGCTTGTGTTCCTCTGGCGGCGAAGCCAACTCGCGTTCCTCCGCTGCACGGGCCTGGCCCGCCATCCCTCCCCCTGGTTCACCAGTCCCCCGTTCCTCCTCCCTCCAGACTTTTGTTCTGCCTTGTGGAACGTCTGGGAGCCGTTCCGTAGAGGAGGGGTCCTGTCACGTGTCTGGGCTGTGGTGTCTCCCTTCCCCACCAGAGGTCACTGTCTCCCATCCTCCCGCACCCCACTCCGCTAATTGGGTACACCTGTCTTATCACACACACCTGTCACACTCATTAGCACCACAGCTGTTCCCCATTAGCACAGTCTTTATAGTCTCCACTCTCCCTACACTCTGTCTGGTTGCATTGTATCCTGTATCCTGTCTCTAGTCCTGTTTGTATTCTGTGTTCTGAGTTTCTTGACCTTTGATTTTGTTCCTGATATTGTTTATTTTGTATTTCAGTTTATGTCTAATTGTGCCGTGTTGGCCTTTTGTTTGTTTAGTTTGTTTTCATTTCATTAAAAATACTCACCTGCATTTGGACCCAGATCTCCTCCTTCTCTCATTCGTGACATATTCAAAGTAATCAATATCGAATTGAATTGAATTGAATCAAACTGGAAATTTAATTGATTTGCAGAATCATTTTAGTTTCATATAACATTGAATTTATGGAATTAACTTTATTTATAGCAATTGAGATTAAACACCATCACATGTATTTAATGCAGTAAGTACATTTACCTCATTTGATATAATAACAGTTTCATTCTGTTATGTGTGGCTTCTCAAGAACACACACAGACGTATTTCCATATTCGCTGAGCTTTGATGATAATTAAATTCATCCACATAACAAATGCAAATGAGTTTGTTTTGGATTGCTCACATCTACATTTTATTTATAAATAACAGATCTTTTTCCTTTGGGGACAGCGCTTTCCCGTCATTTAATAATAAACAAGGGGCCTGTTGTGAAATTGTGTTGGAGTAACTTTGTTACCTTTGACGATCATCTCACAAAGTATCCAGCAATGGGAACCTTCCTTCGCTTTGAACTTGGAACTATTTTGCAAGATACGAAATGCGTACTAATAAGTACGTATGACGTTCACTAAAGTGAGCACTTGTATTCGTTTTCCTGCACAGTTATGATTACAGCTCAGTATATTGCGCTTTAATAGGGTAGAACGGGGCTAAAGGCACCCCAGGGTAAAAGGCACCTTTGATATTATGTTCCTCTCAACCAGTAGATGGCATAAAAACATGGCGTAGCACTTTCCAAAACATCCGCTTTTCAACATACAAGTGCAAAATTTTCTGATTCTTGATGCAATGGCGGGCAACAGCGCAAAGTTTGTTTTGTGCTTACTTGATCTAATATTTGGAGTTTTTAAAAATGTTGTAGATTTATTTAGCAAATATGAATCACTAAAATTATTCAATATATCTTGAGGCAAAGGTCTTCTTAATGATTTTTTTGTTTTGTTTAAAATAATTAAAACAGCAGTTTTTAAATAATGAAAAATTATTTTAAAGTATGGTATTTGGGGTAAAAGGCTATTAAGGCTAAAAGGCACAATAATTAACATGATGATTAATAGAAGACTTACCCCCCAGTTTCACAGACATGGCTTAAGGCTAGTCCCACATGCATGTTTGAGTTGTTTCAACTAAAAATATATTGCTTCGATATATCTTAAAATAAAATAAGCCACATGTCAGTGCCATTGTTCTGTCTCAAGTGTCAAGTGTCGCTGTTTCGCTGTTTCCCTGCTTCCTGTTTGCCTCGCTGCAGAGTGGTCTGTTTGTTTGTAACGTTAGCTCTCTGCAGCTTCGTTTTTCTACTGGATTTTCTACTGGATTCTCTATCTTATTGTTAATTCTGCCGTTTTAAATTGATAGATATAGCTTAATTTAATTTCTGGTCTTATCCATCAAACTAATCTGACTAATTTGATTGTTCGCCTTACTCTATAATCACGAGTGCAGCACGTTAGCATTCCATAGCCGGTTAATTTGCCGCTCGCACTCCATTCACGCTTTTAACTCTTGTTTACTATTTTTAGCATTGCGCTGGCCGGTTAACTTGCCATCTGCGTTCCATTCATGTTTTTATTTATTTTTTCTCGTGTTTAATATCGTTAGTACTCTTTTAGCCGGTTCCGTTCCATTTTTTCTCCCCCTGATCTGTTCTTCAGGAACTCTAACAACATTGGTAAGTTGAAATCATTCTACAATCACGGTGAGTAATGGCTTCTTCTCCTACAATTGTAGTCTGCACTGCTTGCCACATGTATAGCTTATCTATCTCTGTCAGCAGTGAGCCTTATACATGTGATAAATGCAGGAATATAGTCAGGCTGACAGAGAAGATTTCAGAACTAGAGTCACGCATCCAAACTTTAATGGAGGATAGTAAGAATGTGAGGGCCTTAGATACGGTTTTGGATGTGACTAGCTCAGAAAGCCCTGTACATTGTTCGGTTCCGGTAACAACGCCCATGCAGCAGGGCAATTGGGTGACTGTGAGGCGGCATAGTCGCGGGTCAAAACACCGCTCTTCCGTTCCGATCAGAACATCAAACAGGTTCTCCCCACTCAGTGAAGCACCCACTGAGAAACCTGATGAAAGTGCTCTAGTAATTGGCGATTCTATTGTACGGAACGTGAAAATAGAGACACCAGCCAACATAGTCCAATGTTTACCGGGAGCCAGAGCGCCTGACATCTTGGCAAATTTAAAAGTGCTGGCTAATGCTAAACGTAAATTCAGTAAGATTGTTATTCACGTCGGCGCTAATGATGTTCGACTTCGCCAGTCGGAGATCACTAAAAATAATGTTAAAGAGGTGTGTGATCTTGCAAGTACGATGTCAGACACTGTAATATGCTCTGGTCCCCTCCCGGCTTACCGTGGTGACGAGATTCACAGTAGACTGTGGTCACTCCATGGCTGGATGTCAAAGTGGTGCCCACGAAATAACATAGGTTTCATAGACAATTGGACAAGCTTTTGGGGCAGACCTGACCTGTTGAAAAGAGATGGTCTTCATCCCTCCGGATGTGGAGCATCTCTTCTATCTAGAAATATGGCACATAGTCTTAGAGTTTGCACTTGACTCACTGGGGCCCAGGTCAGGAAGCAGACAGACTGGCTAAACCGACCGTCTGCTAGCCGCCTCACGTCACAGAAATCAGTTAATTCTCTGCACATAGAGACCCTTTCACCTAGATATCACTCTATAGAGACTGTGTCTGTTCCCCGAGCTAGAAAATACAAAAAACGCCTGAATCAAATCAGGACCAACAATTTAATTAATGTTCAACAAATAAAAAATATATATAATACAGAGAAACAATTGATAAAGCTTGGCTTATTGAATATCAGGTCCCTTTCTACGAAAGCACTTTTTGTAAATGATATGATCACTGATCATAACCTAGATGTGCTCTGTTTGACAGAAACCTGGCTAAAACCAGACGATTACATTATTTTAAACGAGTCCACCCCCCAAGATTACTGTTATAAACATGAACCGCGTCTAAAAGGTAAAGGAGGAGGTGTTTCTACTATTTATAGCAGTATTCTCAATGTCTCTCAGAGAACGGGCTTCAATTATAACTCGTTTGAAGTTATGGTGCTTCATATAGCATTATCCAGAGAAACAAGTACTAATGATAAATCCCCTGTGACGTTTGTGTTAGCTACTGTATACAGGCCACCAGGGCACCATACAGACTTTATTAAAGAATTTGCTGATTTTCTATCCGAATTAGTGCTGGCCGCAGATAAAGTCTTAATAGTGGGTGATTTTAACATCCATGTTGATAATGAAAAAGATGCATTAGGAACAGCATTTATAGATATTTTGAACTCGATTGGGGTTAGACAACACGTGTCAGGTCCTACTCATTGCCGAAATCATACTCTAGATTTAATACTGTCACATGGAATTGATATTAATGGCGTTGAAATTCTGCAGCAAAGCGATGATATCTCAGATCATTATCTAGTCTCTTGTACAATCCAGATAGCTAAAACTGTTAATTCAATTCCTTGCTACAAATACGGTAGAACCATCACTTCTACTACAAAAGACCGCTTTGTAAGTAATCTTCCTGACTTATCTGAATTCCTCAGCATATCCAATAGCTCAGAAAAACTTGATGATGTAATAGAAACTATGGACTCTCTCTTTTCTAGCACTTTAGATACAGTTGCTCCAGTGCGCCTAAAAAAGATTAAGAAAAACAGTCTAACACCGTGGTATAACGATCATACCCGCGCCCTAAAGAGAAAAGCACGAAAAATGGAACGCAGCTGGAGGAAAACAAAACTAGAGGTTTTTCGTATTGCTTGGCGTGAATGTAATTTATCTTATAGGAAAGCATTAAAAACTGCCAGATCGGATTACTTTTCATCTCTCTTAGAAGAAAACAAACATAACCCTAGGTATTTGTTCAATACTGTGGTTAAATTAACTAAAAATATAGCAGCAACAGGTTTAGACATTTCCCAAAAGCACAGCAGTAATGACTTTATGACGTACTTTACCTCCAAGATAGACACTATTAGAGATAAAATTGTAACCATACAGCCGCCCACTACAGTATCGCATCAGATGCGTTGTAGATCTCCTGAGGAACAATTCCATTCATTCTCTATTATAGGAGAGGAGGAATTGTATAAACTTGTTAAATCATCTAAACCCACAACATGTATGTTAGACCCTATTCCATCTAAGCTACTAAAGGAGGTACTTCCAGAAGTCATAGATCCTCTTCTGAATATTATTAATTCGTCACTATCATTAGGATATGTCCCCAAAACCTTCAAAATAGCTGTTATTAAGCCACTCATTAAAAAACCACAACTTGACCCCTATGAATTAATTAACTACAGACCAATTTCGAATCTCCCTTTTCTGTCAAAGGTACTAGAAAAGGTAGTATCCTCACAATTATGCTCCTTCTTAGAGAAAAATGGTATCTGCGAGGATTTCCAGTCAGGTTTTAGACCATATCATAGTACTGAGACTGCTCTAATTAGAGTAACAAATGACCTGCTATTGTCAAGCGATCGTGGTTGCATCTCTCTATTAGTGCTACTGGATCTTAGTGCCGCATTTGATACTATTGACCACAACATTCTTTTAAATAGACTTGAAAATTATGTAGGCATTAGTGGTAGTGCACTGGCATGGTTCAAATCGTACTTATCTGACCGTCATCAGTTTGTGGCAATAAATGAAGAGGTATCATTTAGATCGCAAGTGCAGTATGGAGTACCTCAAGGCTCAGTGCTAGGGCCATTACTTTTTACGCTTTACATGTTACCCTTGGGAGATATCATCAGGAAACATGGTGTTAGCTTTCATTGTTACGCTGATGATACTCAGCTCTATATTTCTTCGCAGCCCGGAAAAACATATCCATTCGAAAAACTAACAGAATGCATAGCTGATATTAAAAACTGGATGGCGAATAACTTCTTACTGTTAAATTCTGAAAAAACAGAGGTATTAATTATTGGACCTAAAACCTCCACAAGTAATGACCTAAAACACAGTCTAATACTAGATGGCTGCTCTGTAAATTCGTCGTCATCAGTTAGGAACCTAGGCGTCCTATTCGATAGCAATCTCTCCTTTGAAAGCCACATTTCTAGCATCTGCAAAACCGCATTTTTCCATCTTAAAAATATATCGAAATTACGACCTATGCTATCAATGTCAAATGCTGAAACATTAATTCATGCGTTCATGACCTCAAGGATAGATTATTGTAATGCTTTATTGGGTGGTTGTTCTGCACGCTTAATAAACAAACTCCAGCTGGTCCAAAATGCAGCAGCTAGTGTTCTTACTAGAACCAGAAAGTATGACCATATTAGCCCGGTTCTGTCAACACTGCATTGGCTCCCTATTAAACATCGTATAGATTTTAAAATCTTGCTAATTACTTATAAAGCCCTCAATGGTTTAGCTCCTCAGTACTTGAACGAGCTCCTATCGTATTATAGTCCTTCACGTCCGCTGCGTTCTCAAAATTCTGGCAATTTGATAATACCTAGAATATCAAAATCAACTGCCGGCGGCAGATCATTTTCTTATCTAGCGCCTAAACTCTGGAACAATCTACCTAACACTGTTCGGGAGGCAGATACACTCTGTCAGTTTAAATCTAGATTAAAGACACATCTCTTTAACCTGGCTTACACATAAAATCATTAACACATTTCTATAATTCAAATCCGTTAAAGGATTGTTAGGCTGCATTAATTAGGTCAACCGGAACCGAAAACACCTCCCATAACACCTGATGCACTCGTTGCATCGTAAAAAGAATGGCATCTACGCTAATATTAGTCTGTTTCATTCTTATTCCGAGGTCACCGTAGCCACCAGATCCAGCCTGTATCCGGATCAGATGGTCACTCCAGTCCCCCGGATCCAGTCCGTACCCAGCTTAGATCGTGGATCACCACCTAGAGATGACTTCAATAGCCGTGGATGTCAACCAGATGAGCTCCAAGGCGGATCACCAATAAAGACCTCGCCAACCTTGACGGCCATCGGCACTACACCACAGGATCCTGATGAGTTCTCTACAATCAGACATTGGTACAAACTGTTGTTTGGTCTGGCCAGAGGAGAACTGGTCCCCCGACTGAGCCTGGTTTCTCCCAAGGTTTTTTTCTCCATTTCTGTCACCTGTGGAGTTTTGGTTCCTTGCCGCTGTCGCCTCTGGCTTGCTTAGTTGGGGACACTTTCCAGCGATATCGTACACTATTTGAACTGAACTGACGATGATATCACTGAATTCATTGATGAACTGCTTTTAACTGAAAATTGATTGTTACAATAATGCGTTACTTACACACTATTGTGCTGTTTAAATACTGTGCAGTTGCTTTGACACAATCTGTATTGTAAAAGGCGCTATATAAATAAAGGTGACTTGACTTGACTTGACTCAAGATGCACTCCTGTAACATTTTCTTCTAAGGTATTTTTTTATAAAAGCTGCTTAAATATCTTAATTTAGTTTTCCATTTCTGGCATGACATTGTTAGATTCAGAAGGTGCATATCATATATTATGTTGGGTGTCCATCTTAGAGATAATCACCGTGTTTAGAATGAAACCATCATATTTAAAAACATGCTATTAATCATATCATATAATAAAATACCATTTGTTGTTACTACTGTAAATCAACATTAAATTACTATGGGATTTTTACATTTTAAAATGATTTTGTTTCTGTATTTTAAAATATATGTTTTATATTAACAGTTTAATGGCAGCATATTTATTGAACAAAAATATTTTAAATGAAAATAAGCAGACAATAGTACACTGTAAAAAGTTTTCACCGGATTTAACTTAAAAACCAAAGTTCAGCAGCTGCCTTAAGTTTTTAAGTTAAATCAGCTTAAAACTACAAGTCATTTTAACTTATTACAATAAAAAATGAGTTGACATAACTTCTGAGTTTAAATGACTTAAGCTGATTTAACTTAAAATCTTAAGGCAGCTGCTAAACTTAAGTTTTTAAGTTGAAACTGGTGAAAACTTTTTACAGTGCACAAACTCTGCTAAAATACTTAAATACTTGTTTTGAACAAGTATTAACTTTATTCATTATTTTTAAAACAACATTATTTTAGCTAAAGTATTTGTATTAATATAAATTTGTAGGACCCCTTGCCACCTCATACATTTATGAGATTTTTAAACAAAATAAATGACTTGAATTATTTATTTTCACACAAAATCTGTTGCTCCTTAAATGTTCAAATTAAAATGTATGTCTTTTTCTAATCATACACTTTGGGCACAGTAAAAAGCACATTTTTTTTCCTTAGGTACATTTCTACTGTACATTTCAGTGTCTATCCACATGCACATATACCTTTGAAAATGAATGAAATCCCCAGACAAGGAGGCCATACCATCCCTGAATACACACACACACTAGAGTGCGGATCGGGCCGCATTTTTCTGCCCGAGCCCGGCCCGCGTCCGACAAAGCAGTAACCTGCCCCTAGCCCGACAAGCATTGATATTTATGTCCGAGCCCGATTCCAGCCCGACACAGTTAAAATCTTTTTTTTTTTTCTCATACTAATGACACATGCACTTTTTTGTGTGGAAAGCCCGCTTTTAATAAGCAACTGTAGGAAGGCGTTCGGATTACGCACGTCTTTCGTTGTCCTGGCTAGTTTGACACATTTCCGCACACAGGAAGACGGATTTGGGGTAATATTTTACTTTTATTTTAATCACAAAAACGAACCTTTGCATCAAGTGAAACAGGCCCATTGGCTACCTACTAAGCAGTTTTCAATTTTAAATGGTCAATGCCTTACGACGGTTTCACACTGGAAGCGCAAGCAGAGCAGAGGCAGCGCAGAAGCAGCGCGTATGCAGAGCGGGAGCAGCTGAACCGCGGATTGTGAACTTTAATTACATACGAGTATCGTTCATTCAGTTGCGGATTTCAGGTGTTGTCCGACAATTATTGGTCATGTGCTTTTATTTATGATATGGGCAGCTTGTATGGGCATATGTATAGTTTACAAGATAAAAAATATCTTTCTCTTTTTTATGTTGTAGATTTAAGTAACAAATGAGAAACGCTAAATTATTTAATACATTTTCAGACAAAGGTCGTCCTAATGATTCCCAGTTTGGTTTAAGATAATTAAAGCAACCGTTTTTCAATAACGAAAAGAATATGTAAAACTATGGTATTTGAGGTAAAAGTCGCCCCTGCTGTTGGGGCTAAAGACACAATAATTTACAAGATAATTAATAGATGACTGACTTTTCAATTTGTTGACATGACATGGTTCGATTCAGATAGTAAATATCATATTTTATTATGGTGGTTGTCCACCAAAGATAATCATCAGGTTTATAATGAAACCATTATATTTAAAAACATGATAAGACATATCATATACAAATAAAATTTGTTGTTACTACTGTAAATCTATATTAAATTATTATAGGATCTCCTTTCAGAAATTTCACTTTTAAAAATTATTTTCTTTCTATATTTTAAATTACGTTTTATATTAACATTTTAATGACAGTAGCCTATATTTATTTATTTTTTGATTCTTGTATTTATCAAAATAAGCAGAAAATAGTACAAACATTGCTAACGTGATTGTTTTGAACAAGTGTAACTACGACATTATTTATAAAACCCCACAAAAAATTATTTTGTGCAGGCGAGTCTTTTAAGCCGTGATTGTGGTGCATATGATACACGAAATTGTTATTTTTTATGTTAATAAGGTCAATTTTGATGAAGAACAATGCACTGTGGCTTTAATCAGCGTAAGCGGAGCAGCAAAAATAGACTCGGCGCCAAAATGATCGCGGCACTGACGCTTCTGCTCTGCTCCTGCTACGCGCTGCCGCACCACCTCTGCGTGCGGTGTGAATGCTCTAATCTGTTAACATGGGCGCCGAAAAAATACGCGCTGCTTACGTCCTGCTCACGCGTGCAGTGTGAAACCGGTGTTATCGCACTGATGTGACCGAGCCCGACCCGAACCCGAGCATCCTTTCTAAATATCTGTCCGAACCCGGCCCGGCCCATCGGGTACCGTCGGGTACCATCGGGCCCGGGTCGGGTATCCATCCTCTAACACACACACACACACACACACACACATGTTGGGTTTACATGTTTTATGGGGACATTCCATAGGCGTAATGGTTTTTATACTGTACAAACCGTACTTTCTATCGCCCTACACCTACCCTATACCTAAACCTAGCCCTCACAGGAGATTGTGCACACCTTTACTTCATCAAAAAAACTCATTGTGCATGATTTATAAGCCTGTTTCCTCATGGGGACCTGAGAAATGTCCCCACAAGGTCAAAATCTACTGGTATTCCTATCCTTGTGGGGACATTTGGTCCCCACAACGTGATGAATACCAGGTACACACATACACACACACACACACACACACACACACACACACACACACAGTTATAATAGTCCAATAAGAGCCTGCGTCAATATTGGCCTTAACGACATGACAGACCAAATGGGACTGTATACTGTTTGTATAGAGTTTAGTCATCTCATTTCTAATCTAAATTCTCTTGTGTTTCCGACAGAATGTGGCTTGGAAAAATGTGGCTTATTTTAGGCAATTTGTGGAGTTATTCTTCTGCCTGGTCTGTTAGAACGTAATTACGGGTCCTTAAATTAGATTTAACGAGTGAACGAACAGCTTCATTGAGTGAGATTGAGCGTATTCCCCTGACAACGGACAGAACTGACCCTTGTGGACTGAGAGCTTCGGCTTGTCACATAATGACACCGCCAGGGACAATTTGATTTCTACAACACCAAGCGCACACCCACATAAATGTCACGAGGCTCAGTGTTGTGGAACCTTTCTCAGCTTTGGATCACAAATTAAAGAAGCACACATGATTTTTTAATGAGCTCTGCTACTATCAGGGGTGAGAATTGCGGTTTCAAACCAGCACGTAATGGGAGCTTCACTTGGGGTACGTTCTAAAACATAATTTCCATTGATGGTTGATCTGGTGTCTGTGGAACGCAAAGCTAACATTTGCATTGTGACAGAAGCTTGTTCAGCTACAGCCCACATGCCTAATTCAAGCGAAAGATCATCCGAGCTTGGGGGAAAGTTATCATGGCTCTATTATGTTAAATGAACAGCTGAAGCTCATCCGGAGCGCCCCAGAAAATTAAGCAAAATGGCAGTGTGGGCTCACAAGAGCGTACGAATGAATAAAACCCTATGCTGAGATCACGAATAGCTAATTATTTTGTCAGTATTAGAATTTCTAGAAAAGTACAAGAGAATATTGTTCTCCCTAAATTATCATTATTTTTTCCGTGCATGGTGGGATTGTTCTGTGAGACCATGTTTGTTTATATTCATCTGCAATCATTATAGTAATGAATCATACTTGACACAGTTAAGCAATATCACACTCACAGTTATGTTGCTGATTTGAATTAATCGGAAATCAGAAAAGCCGTGTGTTAGCAGTTGTGCTGGTCAGACGAGACGGGAGACGGTATCCAATAACAAAATACTTTTAATATAATTCTCAAGGAGAAAGAACGGGAAACTTCCACACACCGAGACAATATCAATGACCGACCAAGGACTGAAAACTGAGACAGACTTATAAAGAGAAACTAATCATGAGACACAGGTGATGGGGATAATGAAGTAACAAGGACTAAACCAAATGATCACAAACTGACGGGGGAAGACAGAGGAAGAAACCAAATGAACAGATACAAACACAAGGATACATGTAACATTACTCCCCCCTCCCGGTAGGCGTGTCTCGCGCCGTGACAGTACCACCGGGAAGGGAGGGCGGGCGCCTGGATCAGGGAGCTCTGGAAGGCATGGCTGATCAGGCAGTTCATGAGGCCATGGCGGGTCAGGGGGTTCAGGGGACCATGGCGGGTCAGAGAGTTCAGGAAGCCATGGTGGGTCAGGGGGTTCAGGGGACCATGGCGGGTCAGAGAGTTCAGGAAGCCATGGCGGGTCAGAGAGTTCAGGAAGCCATGGTGGGTCAGAGAGTTCAGGAAGCCATGGCCGGATAGACAGTTCATGGAAGCCATGGTGGGTCAGAGAGTTCAGGAAGCCATGGCGGGTCAGAGAGTTCAGGAAGCCATGGCGGGTCAGGGGGTTCAGGAAGCCATGGCGGGTCAGGGGGTTCAGGAAGCCATGGCGGGTCAGAGAGTTCAGGAAGCCATGGCGGGTCAGGGGGTTCAGGGGACCATGGCGGGTCAGAGAGTTCAGGAAGCCATGGCTGGTCAGAGAGTTCAGGAGGCCATGGCCGGATAGACAGTTCATGGAACCATGGCTGGGCAGCCCCCGTGGCCTTAGCCTCAGCCTTCGGTCTGGCCATGTTGGCTATGGGCCTGTAGCCCCCCCCCCAAAAAAAAATTCTTTGAGATGTTTAGGGGTTCAAAAGGATCTTTTACCAGAGTGGGCTCTGAAGGGAGTTCTGTAGGAGCAGGCTCTGGAGGGAGCTCTGGAGGAGCGGACACTGGAGGGCGCTCTGGAGGCGCGGACACTGGAGGGCGCTCTGGGAGGCTAGTCAGAACCAGCTGAGATTCAGGAGGGCTGGATGGAACCAGCGGAGATTCAGGAAGGCTGGGCGGTACCAGCGGAAGTTCAGGAAGGCTGGGCGGAACCAGCGGAGGCTCTGGAAGGCTGGGCGGAACCAGCGGAGGCTCTGGAAGGCTGGGCAGAACCAGCGGAGACAGAATAGGAGCTGAGAACTCCAGAGGAAGCGTCATGTCCATCAGGTACATACTCTCCATCTTGGCTGGAGACTCAGGCTTGGCGGCCATCTTGGCCGGGAATTCAGGAACAGAGGCCATCTTGGGTGTAAACTCTGGCATTGCAGCCATCTTGCGTGCAGATTCGGGCATTGCAGCCATCTTGCATGCAGACTCTGGCGTTGCAGCCATCTTGCGTGCAGACTCTGGCGTTGCAGCCATCCCGCGTGCAGACTCCGGCATTGCAGCCATCTTGCTTGCAGACTCGGGCGTTGCGGCCAGCGGTATACTGCTGAGGAAGGCCACGGAGCTTTGGAGTGTGACAGTGCGTTCGGGGCGTGGCAGGTGGTCTGAGCAGTTGACGAGGCATGTGGAGAACACCGGCTTTGGATGAGCTGGCGCGATGCGACGTGCATCTGAGAGGACTGGACAAGGATCCGGACTCCTTGTCATTCTCCATTTCAGCGAGCTCAAAGTTAGAGCCATTCAAATGAAGAATGACATTGACAAATTCTACAAACGGAAGATTGTGAACGGATATATCGCAACGGATTGTATCCTTGTCCAGCCCCAACAGAAACACAACGCTGATTGAGGCGTCGGGCCAGCTCATCTGATGATATAGCTTGGCAAATTCAACCACATACCTCTACAACCCTCGACCACCCTGCCGCAAACTCCACAGCTTTTCCTCAGCACTCACGTTTTGGTCGATCATACAGCAGCTGTGCTGGTCAGACGAGACGGGAGACGGTATCCTATAGCAAAATACTTTTAATATAATTCTCAAGGAGAAAGAACGGGAAACTTCCACACACTGAGACAACATCAATGACCGACCAAGGACTAAAAACTGAGACAGACTTACAAAGACAAACTAATCATGAGACACAGGTGACGGGGATAACGAAGTAACAAGGACTAAACCAAATGATCACAAACTGACGGGAGAAGACAGAGGAAGAAACCAAATGAACAGATACAAACACAAGGATACATGTAACACTGTGATTACCTTTCTTATTTATTTCAGTAAGTCAAAAAACAGGAAGTTGATACTAACTAACTGAGAGGCCGGTAACACTTTTGCTCCACCAACAAAAATAAATTTGCTGTGTCTCTGAGCAACACACAGTAGTGTCTTTTTTTTTTTTTTCCTGAATGAATCAGTTGTTGAAACGAATTGGTTCAGTGAATGATTCAATGACTCACCCAAATATGCTTCCCTACTAATTCATAGGTGAAAAATTGTACATGATTTTCATAAAGTTGGTCGCAAAGCACCCAGATGACTAGTTTCACATAGCCAGACCTTCGGACTGACAGCAGAGGGTCTGGGAAACTTGGTTAAAAGCGGCTAGAGCTCCTGATTAAATATATATTTTTATCCATGTGGGAGCTATTGAGCTCTGTGAAACAGCCAATCAGAGCAGAGCTCCTTAATATTCATGAAGCTTCCAAATAACAGAGCATTTCATTGTAGGGGCAAATCCTAGGGTTGTAAATGGACCTGTAAAACCATTTCTGGAGATTTTTTGCCCTTTCCTATGCCATATACCTTCTATGTAGATATCAGAACAATTTAAAACTATTGTATAAATGCATTCTATGGCACCTTTAATTATTTTACCAAAACAAAAGTGATCATACAAAATGCATGTTATTTTTTTATTTATATATATTTGTACTGACCTGAATAAGATGTTTCACATAAAAGATGTTTACATATAGTCCATAAGAGAAACGAATAGATTTATAAAAATGACCCAGTTCAAAAGTTTACAAATGCTTGATTCTTAATACAGTGTTGTTACCTAAATGATCCACTGCTGTTTTTTTTTTGTTTGTTTGTTTTATTTTTTTTTTTGTTTAGTGATAGTTGTTAATTAGTCCCTTGTTTGTCCTGAACAGTTAAACTGCCTGCTGTTCTTCAGAAAAATCTTTCAGGTCCCACAAATTCTTTGGTTTTTCAGCATTTTTGTGTATTTGAACCCCTTCCAACAATGACTGTATGATTTTAATATCCATGTTTTCACACTGAGGACAACTGAGGGACTCATATGCAACTATTACAGAAGGTTCAAAAGCTAACTGATGCTTCAAAAGGAAACGCAATGCATTAAGAGCTGATTTGAAGATCAGGGTAAATTTAACTTATGTTGTCTTCTGGGAAACATGAAGGGCAGTACTAAATGAAAAAAATAAATGTTATATTTAGGTAAAATAAGAAAAATTTACACATCCTCATTCCTCAAAATGTTTTACCCCTGGCTCTTAATGCATTGTTTTTCCTTCTGAAGCATCAATGAGCATTTGAACCTTCTGTAATAGTTGCATATGAGTCCCTCAGTTGTCCTCAGTGTGTCCTCACGATGGTATTCTTCCATGAGGGGTTTAGCCTTACAGCATCTTTGTTTCCAGCTGGAATGTTACAAAATGCCACACACACATCTTCATTGTTTTAAAATAATTGGTTGAGTGAACAATACAATGACTTAGAATGTAGATTGACTAATTTGGATAAATGATTTCTTTGAGACATGTTATAATGTGGTCTACCTGTGTACCTGAGTTATGTTAACTATCAGTATCACATGTTCTAGAAGTTGCCTTGTGGGGTCAGGAGGAAGGAGCGTGTTTTCATCTCTCCTCTCCCTCTGTAATCTGCATCAGAGAGTTAATTAGTGCTACAGTCACAGCCGCACCTCCTTGTTATTAGTGCTCAGCAATTACAATCAGCACATTGTCACACTGAGCACAGAGGAGAACAGATACCACATTAACCTCACTGACAGTTGGCACTCATCCACTTGAACTTTGTATTTTTTCTCCCAAGAAGCACTGCTAGTGTTGTCATGGTATAAAGGTGTAGCAGTCGGTTTATGCGAAATGGTGCTTTGCGTTCAAAGATGAACAGATTTTAA